>NC_057713.1:1969560-1995166 GCF_004010195.1 Chiloscyllium plagiosum
TTCCCCATCCTATGCTTCCTAAATCTTGCCTAATCGCATCGTAATTGCCTTTCCCCCAGCTGTAACTCTTGCCCAGTGATATACACCTATCCCTTTCTATCACTAAAGTAAACATAACAGAATTGTGATTGCTATCACCAAAGTGTTCACCTACTTTCAAGTCTAACACCTGGCCAGGCTTATTCCCCAGTCCCAAATCTAATGTGGCTTCGCCCCTTGTTGACCTGTCTACATCCTGTGTCAGGAAGCCCTCCTGCACACACTGGACAAAAACTGACCCATCTATAGTACTCGTACTATAGTGGTCCCTTTCAATATTTGGAAAGTTGAAGTCCCCCATGACAACTACCCTGTCTGTCTCACTGCTATTGAGAATCATCTTTGCTATCCTTTTGTCTACATCTATGGAACTATTCAGAGGCCTATAGAAAACTCCCAATAGGGTGACCTCTCCTTTCCTGTTTCTAAACTCAGCCCATACTACCTCAGTTGACGAGTTCCCAAACATCCTTTCTACAACTGTAATACTGTCCTTGACCAACAAGGACTCCCACTGGATGTGATCTCTCCTTCCTGGTCATGCAAAGCTTACTGTAACTGGGTGAGCGATCTGGAACCGCAGACAAATGGTCTGGAGACAAGGATTTAAATCCCACTGTGAAATTTTAATCCATTAAAAACCTGGAATTAAAAAAACTAACAAAATGATGACCATGACACTGAAAACAAATTAAGCAGGTTGCCTGTCCTGAATGGTGAAAAGCTTCCTGAGTGTTGTTGGAGATGCATTCATCCAGGCAAGTGGGGAGTATACCATTGCACTGCTGACTTGTGTCTGGCTTTGGAGAGTCAGTAGGTGAGTTACTTGCTGCAAGATTCCTTGATTCTCACTGCTGTTGTAGACACTATAGTCCAGTTCAGTTTCTGAACATACGGAGGAATTAACTCTTCACTTTAGAAGTATTGGAAACACACAGGCAACATCTGTACAGAGGGGAATGTAATGTTCATGATGATCTTTCAATAGGAGTCTTTGAGCTATATTGGCAGCCCCTTCTTCTCTTGATGCGGAGATTACTGTGTCCACCTTGTTTTATGATTTCTATCTGCAGCTTATTGTTTAATTCATTTCAGTTTCAGATTCGGAAGAAAGTGAAGGATTTGAAGAAGATTCATGACCAAATCAAGAAGGAGATGGTCAAGATTCCTCTGACTTTAAATGACATTGAAGTAAGCACTCACTGATAAGGTTTTTCTGTGTCTTTTATTCCTCTGGAAACTTTCAGGTTTTTAAATACAATTTATAATTCTTCTTTTTTATTTTTATTTTTAATTTTGGAGTTGTCCTGTGCCAAAGGGGCCTTGGATTCTTCACTGTTACAATTTGAGCTACTCAGATGTTTACCTTTCATACACCAGCTATCCTGTACCTGCCAATTACTTGCAAATTTAGGGCAGTTTCATATTGTGGAATCATGCCTTGACATCATTATCACACAAATTGTATGATCCTTTGTAGGGCAACTGGAGCTGAGTAACACACAGTTTTCTAATCAACCTGTTCAGAGATGCTATTATACTCCTCTGGAGCAGGTGGGACTTGAACACAGACCTCCTGGTTCAGGGTTAGGGACACTACTGCTGCATTGCAAGGGGCCCCCAAGGAGAGTAATACATAAACCTTGCCAGCATTGCTCACACCTGGGAGCAAATTAAATAATTATCATCACGCAGTCCAAATTGAAACATAGCTCCTATCTTCATAGGGGAAGATATAGCAAGTCTCCCAAAAATAATGACAACATTGCTATGTTTCTTCTCTGATCATACCTTCTAAGGACTTCAAGATTGTAGAGCATAAGAACACAGAACATAGTCCAAAAGGATGTGCAGGTTAAGCGGATTGGCTATGCTAAATTGTCCCATAGTGTCCAGGGATGTGCAAGCTAGGTAAGTTAGCCATGATAGGTGTGAAGTTGCAGGGGCGGAGGTGGATTTGGTTGGGATGCTCTTTGAAAGTTCGGCATAGACTGGATGGGCTAAATGATCTCTATCTGTTCTGTAGGGATTCTATAGTTCTATAGAAGAGTACAGCACAGGAACAAGCCCTTAAGCCCACCATGTCCGTGCTGGCCATGACACCATTCTAAACTAATCCCATCTGCCTGCACATGGTCCATATCCCTCCATTCCCTCCCTGTTCATGCAGCTGTCTTAATGCCTCTTAGATGTCACTATCGTATTTGCTTCTACTACCTCCCCTGGCAGCATGTTCCAGCAACCTACCACCATTTGTGTAAAATACGTTCATCGCAAATTTCCTTTAAACTTTCCTCTTCTTACCTTAAACCTATGTCCCCTGGTATTTGACACTTCCACTCTGGGAAAAAGTCTAACTCATCATCCACCTCATCTTCCTTTTCATCTTCCTATTTTCAAGTTTTAAAATCCAAAGCTGAAGAATATTTGATTCTCTTAACATGTTCTTTTCAATATATGTGATCTTAGCATCACTGACCTTGGTCATTCACCATGGATTCTCAAAATAAACCTTGTTTATCCTCATTCCTCATAGGTCTTTGGCCTACTCATTTGACAACATTGTCAGGTCTATTCTAACACCCTTACACTCTCTTAGTACCGAATAATTCCTTTACACTCTGTTCTTCCCACTAACTCTCTCATGCCCTGTTAGGAAATTTCTTCAACTCAATTAAATTATTCCTTGTGATTCAGGCTCAGCAAATTGTCCAAATGCTGTTTTTTTGCTCAGAAACTAATAGTGCAATAAGTATTATAGTTATGCTGTGGCATCACATCCCACATTAGCTGAGGTTACAATGAAGGACTCTCCTTCTTAACGTCTCCCCTTACCTGAGGCATGACAACCACCTGATGAAGGAGCAGCGCTCTGAAAGCAAGTGCTTCCAAATAAACCTGTTGGATTATAATCTGGTGTTATGTGATTTTTAACTTTGTCCCTCCCAGTCCAACACCAGCTCCTCAAACTCAGATGAAACCACCACCAATTGTGTGTGTGTGTCTCTCTCTCTCTCTCTTTCTGTCTGATCAGAGAGCAGCCCTACAGACCAGTAGAACAACGGCAACTTTACCTTTACTTCTGCAATGGATTCAAATATCCTGGTTTCTTGAAGATACAAAAGGAATAAACCTGGTCTCTGCAAATGTTGCCCCTCTGGCTTTTGTGTTTGTCCTGACCTTACAGTCTATTCCTGTGTGTCCCTTCTTTGTCAGTTATGTTACACATCAGTTGCCCAGAATTTAAGTTCCCTCTGGCCGATTGTCCAGACTTAACACAATGACCATCTTAATATGACATGAGGAACAGGGTTACTTAGACAATCACAGATAGCTAAATGATGATGTTTGGGTATTTCACTGTGATGGCCAATATCTGATACTCTCACCTAATGTGATTTATTTTCTTCTTTACTCTTGTTTGGAACATGGGCTTCACTGGCAAGGCAGGCATACTTAATTGTCTTGCAATGTTTGACTCGGTCAGCACTTAGGAGTCCACCACATTGGATTGCAGCAATTCAAGAAAGCAGCTCACTGTCACCTCAAGGGATGGACAATAAATGTTGGCCTAGCCAGTAGCGCCCATATCCCATGAGTGAATTTTTTAAAGCGTCACTGTGGGCCTGGTGATGCATGTTGGCTAGACTGGCTATCATTAGCAGATTTCCATCCTTAAAAGACGTAGCAGACTAGATGGGTTTTTAATGACAACCAGTAGTGGTCACCTTTACAATAGCTTTTAATCAAATTCAAATATGCCACGGTGGGATTTGGACCCAAGTTTCCTAGAACATTAACTGGGTTATTAACCCAGCGACATTACACTCCATCAACATCTCTCCAACCTTGCCAGTGTGTCAACTAGCTGCTATTTCTGTTTCTCTAACTAATCTAACTACACAAATGCAAATTCTGATAAACACATCTGAATTACTAACTTTGGGAGTGAAGCAAATTCGAACACACCCTCCTTTATGTTCTCTTACCTTCTGCAACCACTTCCTCCATCTCACAATTCACATTCTCGGTTGTCATTCTTATTTTTCCTTATTTCTGAATTGCTTCTTGTGCAGATCATCATCTCAAAAACAAAAGAGTCTGTTGAAGAGAAATACAATATACTTAAGAAGCTTCTGGACAATGATATGAGAGTAACAATGAGTTTGATTGAAGCAGAACGCTTGTCAATGGAGACCATTATTACAGGACAACAAGTGGACAAGGAGGCATACAGTGATGCCATAATATCCTTAATGGAAAGATTCAATGATATGAGTGAGAACCCAGAATCTGAGACTGTACAGGAACTACAGGTAAATATTCACTTAGGTAATGCCACGATTATTAACTTCATGTGCAAGTCCAGACAAGAAGCACTAACCTCTTTCAGATTACTCCCCGTGCCATGTGCTAGTGAGGCCAGATAGAGGAAAAGAATAGAATTGAATATGTGGCGAAAGAGCTGGTGTAGGATGGAAGGCTTCAGATATCTGGGTCATGGAATCTCTTCCAGGGCAGGAGGGACCTTTACAAGAAGCACAGAATGCACCTAAGCTGGAAGGGTACCAATGTCCTTGGAAGGAGGTGTCCTAGTGCCTCTTGGAAGGGTTAAGTTAATAAGTGTGATGGGAAGAACAGAATAGGCCAGGCTAATGGACATGGCAGAAATGCTGGTCTGAAGTATAATTTTATTTCATTGCAAGAAGTAGAGCAGATGATGTAGACGAGCTTAAAGCCTGGATTAGCACATGGAACTACAATACAGTTATAGAATCATAGAGATGGACAGCACAGAAACAGACCCTTCGGTTCAACTTGTCCATGCTGACCAGATATCCTAAATTAATCTCGTCCCATTTGCCAGCATTTGGCCCATCTAAACCACTCCTATTTATATACCCATACAGATGCCTTTTAAATGTTGTAATTGTATAAGCCTCCACCACTTCCTCTGGCAGCTCATTCCATGCACACAACCTGCCTTTTCGTGAAAACGTTGCCCCTTAGATCCCTTCTGAATCTCTCCCCTCTAGTTTTGGACTCCCCCACCCTGGGGAGAAGATTTGTCTATTCACCCTACCCATGCCCCTTATGGTTTTATAAATCTCTATCAGGGCACCCCTCAGGCTCCAGGGAAAACAGCTCCAGCCTATTCAGCTACCACCTCTAGCTCAAACCCTCCAACCCTGCCAACATCCTCGTAAATCTTTTCTAAACCCTTTCAAGTTTCACAACATCCTTCCTATAGCAGGGAGACTAGAATTGCATGTAGTAGTCCAAAAGAGACCTAACCAATATCCTGTATAGCCACAATATGACCTCCTAACTCCTATATTCAATTCACTGACCAATAAAGGCAAACAGACCAAAAACCTTCTTCACTATCCTGTCTACCTGTGGCTCCACTTTCAAGGAGCTATGAACCTACACCTCAAGGTCTCTTTGTTCAGCAACACTTCCCTAGGACCTTACCATTAAGTGTATAAGTCCTGCTCTGATTTGCCTTTCCAGAATGCAGCACCTCGCATTTATCTAAATTAAACTCCATTTAACACTCCTCAGCCCATTGGCCCATCTGATCAAGATACCATTGTACTCTGAGGTAACCTTCTTTGCTGTCCACTATATCTACAAGTTTGATGTCATCTGCAAACTTACTAACCATACCTCCTACGCTCACATCCAAATCATTTATATAAATGACGAAAAGCAGTGGACTCAGGACCGATCCTTGTGGCACTCCACTGGTCACAGGCCTCCAGTCTGAAAAGCAACCCTCCACCACCACCCTCTGTCTTCTACCTTTGAGCCAGTTCTGCATCCAAATGGCTAGGTCTCCCCTATTCCATGTGCTAACCAGTCTACCATGAGGATTCTTGTCGAACATCTTACTGAAGTCAATACTGATCATGTCCACCACTCTGCCTGCCCTCATCAATCTTCTTTGTTACTTCTTAAAAAAACTCAACAATTTCCTACACACAAAATGATGTTGACTATACCTTTCCAAATACTTGTAAATTCTGTCTCTCAGGATTCCCTCTAATAATTTGCCCATCACCGATGTCAGGCTCAATGTTGTAGCCATTACAGAAATATGTTGAGAAAGATGGGCAGGATTGGCAACTCAATGATCCAAGGTTTAGATGTTAAGGGTCCTGCCACTTATTGTATACTTTCATCTTGCATTTGACCTCCCAAAATGCATCACCTCACACTTACCTGGGATAAAACTCCATTTGCCATTCCTCCATCCAACTTTCCAACTGATCTATATATCCTGCTGTATTCTTTGACAACCTTCTTCACTATCCACAACTCCAACAAGTTTTGTATCATCTGCAAACTTACTAATCAGACCACTGATATTTTCATCCATATTGTTTATTTATATATTACAAACAACAGAAAACCCAGTGGAACATTATGGAACACCACTGGTCACAGACCTCCAGTCTGAAAACAGCCCTCAACAAATACTCTTTGTCTTCTATGACCAAACCAATTTTTTATCCAGCTTATTAACTCATCATGCATCCCATATGACCAGCCTACCATGAGAGATCTTGTCTTAGGAAAGTCTATGTAAACCAACATCTGCTGCCCTACGCTTGCCTCATCTTTGGCACTTCCTCAAAATACTCAATCCAATTTGTGAGACAAGACTTCCCCCACAGAAAGCTGTGCTGACTATCCTAGTAAGATCTTATCCAAATGTATCACAGATGCATCACAGCTTGTTATGGCAACTGCTCTGCCTAAGACCAGAAGAAACTAGAGAGTTGTGAACAGAGCCCAGACCATCACAAAAACCAGCCTTCCTTCTATTGACTCTGTCTACACTTCCCACTGCCTGGGGAAAGCAGTCAAGATAATCAAAGATCCCTCCCACCCAGTTATAGTCTTTTACACCCTCATCCATCGGGCAGAAGGTAAGCCCCTCGCACTAAGTCAGTCCCAATCCATATTGGGGAAGTTAAAATCACCCACTACAACTACAACAATGCTGTTGTTTTTATATTTTTCCATAATCTGCCCACATATCTGTTTCTCTATCTCCTGTTGGCTATTGAGAGGCCTATAGTATAACCCCATCATAGTGACTGCACCTTTCTTATTCCTGAGTTCTACTCACATTGCCTCACTGGATGAACCCCGCCCCCGCAAATGACCTTAGTGCAGCTGTGTCATTCTCCTTAGTTAGTAATGCAACTCCCCGACACCTTTTACGTCCTCCTATAGAACACTGATTAATTTAGAAATCTTAGGGTGCAGGCCCATAGCTCCATGAAAGTGGTAACACAAGAGGATAAGGTTGTTAAGGAGGCATACAACATGCTTGTGTTCATTGGTCAGGGGACTGAGTATAAAAGTTGGCAAGTCATGTTGCAGCCATAAAAAACTTTAATTAGGCCAAATAAGGAGAATTATGTGCAGTTCTGGTTGCCACACAACAGGAAAGATGTGGAGGCTTTGGAAAAGCTGCAAAAGAAGTTGACGAGGATGTTGGCTTGGTTTAAATGTATTAGATATAAGGAGAGGCTAGACAAACTTGGATTGTTTTCACTAGAGCATTGGAGGCCGAGGGACACCTTATAGAAGTATATAAAATTATGAGAGGTATGGATAGGTTAGGTAGTCAGAAGCTTTTTCCCAGAGTGGAAATTACAAATATGAGGTTTCATATAGGTGTATGGTGAGAGGGAGACAGTTTAAAGGAGATGTGGGAAGCGAGTGTTTTCCACAGAGGGTGGTAAGTGACTGGAATGCACTGCCAGGGCAGGTGGTAGAAGCAAATATGATAGTAATGTTTAAGAGGCATTTAGACAAAGAGCTAATCAGGCAGACAATAAGAGGATATGGACCATGTGCAGGCAGATGGGATTAGTTTAGACTGGCATCGTATTTGCCAAGGTAGTAGATGGTAACACCTTGGAAAATGTCCATATTACAGAGGAGGAAGTGCTGGATGTCTTAAAGTGTGTAAAGGTGGATAAATCCCCAGGACCTGATCAGGTGTATCCTAGAACTCTGTGGGAAGCTAGAGAAGTGATTGCTGGGCATCTTGCTGAGATATGTGTATCATCGATAGTCACAGGCGAGGTGCCGGAAGACTGGAGGTTGGCTAATGTGGTGCCACTAGTTTAGAAAGGTGGTAAAGACAAGCCAGGGAACTATAGACCGGTAAGCCTGACCTCGGTGGTGGGAAAGTTGTTGGAGGGAGTTCTGAGAGACAGGATTTACGTGTATTTGGAAAGGCAAGGACTGATTAGGGATAGTCAGCATGGCTTTGTGCATGGAACATCATGTCTCACAAACTTGATTGAATTTTTTGAAGAAGTATCAAAGAGGATTGACGAGGGCAGAGTGGTGAACGTGATCTATGTGGACTTCAGTAAGGCGTTTGACAAGATTCCCCATGGGAGACTGATTAGCAAGGTTAGATCTCATGGATTACAGGGAGAACTAGCCATATGGATACAGAACTGGCTCAAAAGTAGAAGACAGAAGGTGGTGATGGAGGGTTGCCTTATAGACTGGAGGTCTGGGACCAGTGGAGTGCCACAAAGATTGATTCCGGGCCCACTGCTTTACGTCATTTATATAAATGATTTGGATGTAAACATAGGAGGTGTGGTGAGTCAGTTTGTGGATGACACCAAAATGTGAAGTGTGGTGGACAGCAAAGAAAGTTACCTCAGAGTACAATGGGATCTTGATCAGATGGGCCAATGGGCTGAGGAGTGTTAAATGGAGTTTAATTTAGATAAATGTGAGGTGCTACATTTTGGAAAGGCAAATCAGAGCAGGACTTATACACTTAATGGTAAGGTCCTGGGGAGTGTTGCTGAACAAAGAGACCTTGGAGTGCAGGTTCAGATGTCCTTGAAAGTGGAGTTGCAGGCAGACAGGACAGTGAAGATGGCGTTTGGTATGCTTTCCTTTATTGGTCAGAGCACTGAGTACAGGAGTTGGGAGGTCATGGTGCGGCTGTACAGGACATTGGAATATTATATGCAATACTGGTCTCCTTCCTATTGGAAGGATGTTGTAAAACTTGAAAGGGTTCAGAAAAGGTACCTGTATTTTTGCTTTGTCGCTGTTTACCTATTTACTATCTATGCTACCTAACTGTGTGATCTGCCTGTATTGCTTGCAAGACACAGCTTTTCACTGTGCCTCTGTACACGTGACAATAAATTCAATTCAATTCAAAAGATTTACAAGAATGTTGCCAGAGTTGGACGATTTTAGCTATAGGGAGAGGCTGAATAGGCTGGTGCTGTTTTCCTGGTGTGTAGGAGGCTGAGGGATGACCTTATAGAGGTTTATAAAATCATGAGGGCATGGATAGGGTAAATAGACAAGGTCTTTTCCCTGGAATGGGGGAGTCCAGAACTAGAGGGCATTGGTTTAGGGTGAGGAGGAGATTTAAAAGGGAGCTAAGGGGCAACTTTTTCACACAGAGGGTGGTATATGTATAGAATGAGTTGCCAGAGGAAGTGTTGGAGGCTGGTACAATTGCAACATTTAAAATGGGTGGGTATATGAATAGGAAGGGTTTAGAGGGATTTGGGCCAAGTGCTGGTTAATGGGACTAGATTAGGTTGGGATATCTGGTCAGCATGGACGGGTTATGCCTGGAGGGTCTGTTTCCATGCTGTACATCTCTATGACTCTATGACATGGTGAGCCGAAGGGCCTGTTTTTATGGTGTACAGTTCTACTTTCTTTCTTTTCATTTGTTCACGGGATGTGCTTTTCTAGCTCAGCTAGCATTCACTACCTATCTCTACTTGCCCAAGAGAGGTGGTAGTGAGATTCCTGCTGGAACCACTGCAGCCATTGGGATACCCAATGGGACACCCACAGTGCCGTTAGGGAGGGGTTCCAAGATTTTGATTGGTGGCATAGCCATATATTTCCAAGGGATAAAAAATGATCAGCTGTGTAGTAATGAAGAGTTGAGTTAAAATCAGATGAGCCATGATTTAATTGAATGCTGGAGAAGGCATGCTGCACAAATTTGATAGAGTTCTTTGATGAAGTAACCAGGAAGGTTGATGAGGGCAGGGTGGTAGATGTAATTGACATGGATTTCAGTAAGGCCTTTCATAAGGTTCCATATGCTCTGGAGGGCTAGACCATATGGAATCCAGGGATAGCTGGCAAATTGGAAATACAATTGGCTTGATGGTAGAAAGCAGATGGTAATAGTGGAAGAAAACTTGACGTACTAGAGGCCTGTAACTATGGTGTGCCTCAGGGATCGGTGCTGGGCCCATTGCTGTTTGTTATCTATATCAATTATTTGAATAAGAATGTACAAGATATGATTAGTAAGTTTGCAGATGACACTAAAAAAGGCGATATCATGGGTAGTGAGGAAGGTTATCAGAAATTGCAGCAGGACCTATACATAGATCCCTGAAAGTTGCCACCCAGGTTGATAGGGTTGTTAAGAAGGCGTACGGTGTGTTAGCTGTTATTAGTAGAGGGATTGAGTTTCAGAACCATGAGGTCATGCTGCCCCTGTACAAAACTCTGGTGTGACTGCACTTGGAGTAGTGCGTACAGATCTGGTCACCGCATTGCAGGAAGGATGTGGAAACTTTGGAAAGGGTGCAGAGGAGATTTACTAGGATGTTGCCTGGTATGGAGGGAAGGTGTTACGGGGAAAGGCTGAGAGACTTGAGGCTGTTTTCGTTAGAGAGAAGAACGTTGACAGGTGACTTAATTGAGACATACAAGATAATCAGAGATAATAAATAAGGTGGACAGTGAGAGCCTTTTTCCTCAGATGGTGATGGCTAGTATGAGGGGTGATAGATATAGGACAGATGTTAGTGTTATGAAGGTGTAAGGGGTACTGTACCTTTAAGAGAGTTGAAAACTAGCATGGACTTAGAGAGGCACAGAGAGTCCGGAACAAGGTAATAATGTAATGCTTGGTCAGAACAGCTAGCACTGGCTGGGTTGCTATGAGACAAAAATAAATTCAAACTTTGCCAATCAGTTTAAGTTATGCCCCAAGATACCAAACTCCAATCAAGATTGAATTTGGTATTTTGACAATATTAAAACCAATGAAACAATCAAATATATTTTGGGGTATAAAACTGGGGAAAAATTGAACAGTTGAGAGTGAACTGCCAAAAGACCAATAGGTGTAGGCTAATAAGAACTCTCTGATAGGTACATGTCTAAAGAAGGCGTTTACACAAAAAAAAATCATTGACACTAACCTGGATAGCGAATCTATAGAGGAGGATACAAAGAGAAGATGCAACAGCTGGCTGGTTTTGCTATTTGAATTTTTCAGTAAATCATAATTGGGGGTTTTATTGGACCAGTATTGTAGAGGGGAAGGTAATAGATAGGTTTAGATAAATGATTTGTAAATAGTTGTTAGTTTATTATTCTGTGTTAGACTTTAAAAAATAAAGTTGTTAATTTTTACTTTAAATGGTGACTTTTGGGATAGTTCTTTGCCTCTCGAATTTTCAGATTACCACACGGATAAATCTTTTCTGTGTTGCTGGTTTAAATTAGCAGAGGGGGTTTACCCCGTGTCGTAACAAGAGGTATTTTCTTTACTCAGAGAGTAGTAGGGGCATGGAATGCACTGCCTGCAACAGTACTAGACTCACCAACTTTAGGGGCATTTAAATGGTCATTGGATAGACAATGGACGAAAGTGTAATAGTGTAGGTTAGATGGGCTTCAGATTGGTTTAATAGATTGGTGCAACATCGAGGGCTGATGGGCCTGTACTGCGCTGTAATGTACTATGTTATATGACCTTGATCAGCTGGGGAAGCAGGCCAAGAAATGGCAAATGGAATTTAACATAGATAAACGTGAGGTGTTGCATTTTGGAAAGTCAAATCAAGGTAGGAGTTCCATGGTGAATGGTAGGGCCTTAAGGAATGTAGTGGAACAGAGGAACCTTGGAGTTCAGGTGCACAATTCTCTGAAAGTGGAGTCACAGATAGACAGGGCAGTGAAGAAGGCCTTTGGCACACTGGCCTTCATCAGTCAGGGCATTGAGTATACGAGTTGGGAAGTTATGTTGCAATTGTCCAGAATATTGGTGAGGCTATACTTGGAGTATTGTGTTCAGTTTTGGTCACCTTGGTATTGGAAAGATGTTATTAAACTGGAAATGGTGCAGAATAAATTTACAAGGATGTTGCCAGGACTCTAGGGACTGAGTTATAGGGAGAGGTTGAACAAGCTAGGACTTTTTTCTTTAGAACATAGAAGATGGTGGGGAAATCTTACAGAACTGTATAAGATCATGAGAGGCATGGATAGGATGAATACACTCAGTCTTTTTCTAGGCTTGGTGAGTTCAGGACCAGAGAGCATTAGTTTAAGGTAAGAGGGGAAAGAATAAGTAGGAACCTGAGTGGCATATGGATGAGCTGCCAGCGGAAATCGTTGAAGCGGGTACATTAACAACATTTAAAAGGCATTTGGACAAATACATAGATCAGAAAGATTTAGAAGGATATGGACCAAATGCAGGGAAATGGAGTTAGTTTGGATGGACATTTTGGTCGGCATGGATCGGTTCCAGGTGTCAAAGGGCCTGTCTCCATGCTGTCAGACTCTGAGGTCTGGCAGCATTTATGAAGAGAAGTCAAAGTTAATGTTTCGGGGCAGGCGTTACATCTTTGGCGTTTGCAGGGGAATGTGCCATGAGGCTGTGGGGGTGGTGTTGGGAGTGAAGGAAGAATGGACCAGTGAGGGAACAGTCTCTGCGGAATGTGGACAACGGAGAGGAGGGGAATACCTATCTGAGGACCAGAGGGCATCATTTTAAGGTGAGAGGGGAAAGAATAAGTGGGAGCCTAAGGGGCAATGGGAACCTGTGGCATCTTGCTGGAGGAAATGACGGCTGATAATCTTATGGATGTGGCCACTGGTGGGATGGTAGTAAGAATAAGGTGAACTCTATCGCTGTTGTGGGAGGGAAGAGAGGGGGTGAGGGCAGAAATGCAGGAGATGGATCAGACCCAGTTGCGGACCCTGTTGACAACAACCTGACTATTTACTTCCTCTTTCCTCAGTACCTAAGGGCCTAAACATACCTTCCAGGTGAACCAGCACTTTATCTGCACTTCTCACAATCCAGTCTACTGGATTCGCTGCTCACAATGTGGTCTCCTTTACACTGGGGAAACAAAATGTAGATGGGTGACCGCTTCACAGAACATCTTCGTTCTGCTGTAAGAAAGACCCGGACCTTCGAGTTGCCTGCCACTTTAACACACCGCCCTGTTCCCTGGCCAACATCTCTGTCTCAGGTTGGCTGCAGTGCTCCAACGAAACTCAGTGCAAGCCGGAAGAACAACACTTCATTTTCCAATTGGGAACCCTGCAGCCCACCGGACTCAATGTCAAATTCAATAACTTTAGGGCCTGAACGCCCCCATATTCTAGCCCCCTACCCCACACAAGGCCTTATTATCACATTATCTGCCATTATTTGCCACTAACAGTCTCCATTAACATTATTCAGCCTCCCAGCCAGATCACTATCAACTTCCTTGTCTGTCCAACTGTTCTTCTCTCTCCTTGGGCTCTATTCCCACCTATTGTTTACTCTTTACTTCCCCCCCCCCCCCCCCACCCTATCTTCTCCATGTAAACTGATATTTTCCTAACTACCATCAGTTCTGAGGAAGGGTCACTGAAACCAAAACTTTAACTTTGATTTCTCTTCGTAGATGCCTCCAGACCTGTTGAGCTTTTTCAGCTATTTCTGATTTTCAGTATCCACAATTTTTTTGGTTTTGGTTAGATATATTAATTTTAGCATTATATTTGATGTCTCACTGATGATGGATGTGAATGTAATTAATCTATCTATTCCTCTGTATTACAGGAAGTCATGAGTTGGAAGGCACGGTGAGTATCACAATTTTTTTAATGATCTGATAGCCTACCTGTCCGACTGTTTCCAATTGCTGCTGTATGTAAAACTGGTTTTGCCACTGTACCACCAGTTAATACTGATTTCAATAAGTATAAAATCACATAACACCAGGTTGTAGTCCAACGGTTTATTTGAAAGTTCAAGCGCTCTGAAAGCTTGTATTTTCAAATAAACTTGTTGGACTACAACCTGGTGTTCTGTGATTTTTAACTTTGTCCACTCCAGTCCAACACCAGCACCTCCACTTCATGACTTCAATAAGTATCAGTTTGGGGATCTTTATATATAACCGATCTGCAATGTCAAATTTATACTTCTGTCGAAAATTGAAAATTTGGGGAAAAAGTGAAAATGGATAGAAATCCATAATCTAATTCCTGGAAATATGAATGGCAAAAAAGACAGACAGATCCATAATCAAAACATGAAATGTTTACTATACACATGAAGGAACTGTGTATGTCAACTGGAGAGCCCTCCTCTGCATACTTGTAGGCCGTGACTTTTCAAGTTGGCGTCAAAGTAATTTTTAAATGTGATGACTCTGTACAATCCATTCCGGCAGCGAATTGCTACAAGCTCTGGGAGGGAAAAAACAGATTGTCCTCTGGCCTTTAATCTTTAACATGGATTGAATCATGAAGTCAGTAGATTGCAATTATACCTTGTTGGATAGAATAAAGAGTGGAGCTGGCAAAAAGCACAGCAGGTCAAGCAGAGCAGGGGAATCTTTGATCCGGACTGGGGGAGGGGAAAGGGGGCTGCAAAATAAATGGGGATTGGGGAAAGTTGGGTGGGATGGCAGTAGGTGGATGCACGTAGGAGGTGGCTGTGATTGGTCAGTGGGAAGGAAGATGGACAGGTAGGGTCAGGTAAAGAGGGTGGGATGGAGAGGGAGGGTTGGGCCTGGGATGAAGTGGGGTTTGGGGAGATTTGGAAGCTTGATGGCAAAGGTTGAAGAGATTTAGCAATATTTCCTATTTATACAGCACTTTCCCATCCTCAGGTTGTCTTAAAGTAATTTTTCATCAATTGAAATGCAGTCACTACTGTTTTGTATGAAACTTACAGTAACTAATTTAGAAGCACAAACTTCCACAAACAGTTTGAGATAAATGAACAGAAAAACTATTTTTGATTGAAGGAAATATTTTTATCTGGACAACTCCTGAGGTCCTTCATAGAACAGTACAGCACAGGAACAGACTCTTTAGCCCACCATGTCTGTGTCAACTATGATGACATTATAAACTAATTCCCATCTGCCTGCACATGGTCCATATCCCTCTATTCCCTGTCTGTTTATGTGTCTATCTAAATGCCTTTTAAACGTTGCTATTGTACCTGCTTCTACCACCTCCTTTGGCAGCATGTTTCAGTCACCTATCACCCTCTGCGTAAAATATTTACAACACAAATCTCCTTTAAACTTAACTCCCTCACCCTAAATCTATGCCTCCTAAACTAGTCATCTTCATCTAGTGCCATGATATCTTTTCCATTCACCCAGATGGCAAAACAGTTTAATATCTAGGTGAACATCTATGATGAAGGATCATCATAGTATTATTATTTTGAAACTAAGGTTCTAAAGCACAGTAAAGTTGGATTTTAGATTTCAATTCAGTGAAGATCTCATCAAACTAATTTTTAAAATTGTTAGGAAGTTATGTTGAACAGTGAGCTACAGGTGACATTTCCAAGAAATCATGTGATTTTAGGAAGCACCTAAGGGAGATAATTACTAGGGTGTTTTCTGATTGAGTTTTATAACCCAAAGCAAGAGAGAGAGAGAGAGAGAGAGAGAAAGGCATGAATCTTGTAATCCTGAGATTTTCATACAAGCAGAGGTGCTATTAGCTTTGCTGTTTCCCAAACAGTCAAGGCAGGACCAGAGAGAAATCCTGAGTTACTTAGAAGGAAAATGGATAAATAGAAGACTATGGAAGTGCAACTAAGAGAGGAAGACATCCTAAAAAAGCTGTTGAGGACATGAATTTAAGGAACACATATTGAACAGTGACAGTGAGCTGAGTTACCAGCTTGGTAAAAGATCTTAGGGACAGACATTAATTAAAGAGCATAGCATTGAGCTGATGATATTAATTACACATCCCTGGACAATATGGGCAAATTAGCATGGCCACTCCACCTAACCTGAACATCTTTGGACTGTGGGAGGAAACCAGAGCACCCAGAGGAAACCCACGCAGACACTGGGAGAATATGTAAATTCCAAACAAGCAGTCGAGCAAGGGTGGAACTGAATCCAGGCCCAGACATTGTCAGGGAGCAGTGCAAATCAGTGAGCCACCGTGCCACTCTTTCTATAGAATCTCTACAGTGTGGAAGCAGGCCATTTGGCCCATCGTGTCCACACTGACTCTCTGAAGAGCATCCCACCCAGACCCACCACAACCCCATAACCCTGACTTTCCTATGGCTAGCTCACCCAAGCTACACATCCCTGGACACTAATGTTCAGTGGCTGACTATCGCAGTAATCACATTTCAAAACTAAAACTGATGGTCCATCAATCCAGATTTTATTTGGAATCTGGCTTGTCTGTTATGACCATCAGCTTGGGATCATAACATTCTCACACAAAAACTGTCATGTTTAACATGCAGTGCTCCTTAGAGTTCACTGGGACAGCAGCATGGATAATGGGTCTAGGTTTATAAGTAGAGCTTGAGATCTAAAAACACTTACAGTTCTGGATGTAAGTTTGCTCGCTGAGCAGGAAGGTTCATTTTCAGATGTTTCATCACCATACTAGGTAACATCTTCAGTGAGCCTCTGAATGAAGCACTGGTGGTGTAGCTCACTTTCTATTTATATGTTTGAGTTTCCTTGGGTTGGTGATGTCATTTACTGTGGCGACATCATTTCCTATGGTGATATCATTTCCTGTTTGTTTTCTCAGGGGGTGGTGAATGGGATCCAAAAACAACTAATCTCATCTATAAAATACCTTGCAAGAACCATAACAAACACTACATTGGATAAACAGGCAGGAAACTAGTCACCAGGATACATGAGCATCAACTAGCCACAAAACAACATGACCCACTTTCACTAGTATCCTTATATTCAGATGAGAAAGGACACTACTTCGACTGGGACAACACATCTATCCGAGAACAAACCAAACAAAAAGACACATGAGAATTCTTAGAAGCATGGCATTTCAACCAGAACTCTATCAACAAACACATTGACTTGGATCCCATTTACCACCCCCGAGAAAAACAACAGGAAATGACATCGCCATAGGAAATGATGTCACTACAGGAAATGACATCATCAACCCAAGGAAACCCAAACATATAAATAGAAAGCTGGCTATACCACCAGTGCTTCATTTGGAGGCTCATTGAAGATGTTACCTAGTATGGTGATGAAACGTCTGAAAACGAACCTTCCAGCTCAGCGAACAAACCTAATTCAGAACCTCAACCTGAGCTACAAATCTTCTCAAAACTCGCTAATACTTATTGTTCATTTTAATAAAGAAATTCAAATGAATTCTTGGAAATATTTAAACTTGTAAAGATGCAGTAACTTTTCATTATTTTAATACTGTTTAGCCTGGAAGCTTTTGAAGATTTGCAAAGATCAATTGGTAAAGAAATGCCAGCAGAGAATGGGAGACTGAAATCACTGGTCCGTTCTGTCGAGGAGCTGCAACAGGCTGTGAAGAAACTGCTTCCACGAATGTGGCAATGTAAGTATGGGGTGAGAGATGTGGGTTGGTAACATTGTAAGCTCTGAGCAAATAGTTCCTTGTTCAGCCAATAGGCTTCTTCACTCTTAGCAAAAATAATGCATAAGTGAAGCAAATTCTTATCCCTATTCTGGTTTTTGTTTGTGTTCTGTGAGAGAATGTTATAGACGTGTTGGAAAAAAGCTACAAGCAGACAAAGACACTGCTCTAAGCTTTGTCACTGGTGGTAAATACAGGGAATAGTGTCATTGATGAAAGGTTTCTTTGGCAACAAAACAAGGTTAGTCCCACTGACCTGATTTTCCATCTACATGCTCTCTCCTTCCAGAAACATTTATTTTCCCCTTGAATCCATGAACTAAGTTCAATTCTTGGTAACTCAGTCCAGAACATATTAACCTTTAGATGGAGAGAGTCATTTGACTTCTCTTCTTGCTTCTAATTTCAACATGTATCCTTTGGGATTTGAGACCTTCCCGAAGATATGTTAGTGGTATGGGATAGAAGTAGCATGCCAGAATCCATAAGTTCAAATCCCGACACGTAAAATCAGCAAACATTGTGGGCCTGGAGTCACATGTATACCAGGGCAGGTGGCAATGGTAGGTTTTCTACCCTATGGGACGTTAGTGAAACAATTGGGCCACCCAACTTTCCATTGGCGCTGGCTCAAAACATTTGCAGATATTGTATTCAGAACTTGATCTGATGCAAATCTTTCTTTATTCTCTCATGGGACCCACAAGTGACAAGACCAACATTTGTCATTCATCCCTGGTTGCCCTTGAGTTGGTTTCTAGGTCATTTGGGAGGCCAGTGAAGAATTAATGACATTACTATGGGTCTGGTGTCACACATTGACCAGACCAGGTAAGAACAGCAGATTTCCTTCCACAAAGGACATTATTGAACTAGGTGAGCTTTTTCCAAAGTCAATGACAGTATCATGATCTCCATCACTGAGGCTAGCTGCCAGTACTGGATTTATTCATTGAATTTAAATTCCACCAGCTGCTCTTGGCCTCTGGATCACAACTCTCATGACATTACCACAATGCCACTATCTTGCTTGAATTGAACCAAAAATAACAAGAAATTGGATTAATAAAGCAGTTTAACATTGTGAATCTACAATAGACTTCAAGGTCCATCATCAAGAGTGGTTTGGCAGCATCTTTATCGATCAAGCTGGTCGAGTCATAAAGGAGATTGCTGCAAGGGAACCAACAAGAGGGAGAAACATCCTTGACCCCATCTTCATCAATCTGGTTCAAATTCCACCAGGCCAGATGGTGCAATTTGAAATCAATAAAAAATAAATCTGGGATCAAGCATTTAATGATATCCATGAAACCATTGCTGATTGTCAGAAAAACCCATTTGATTCACTAATGCCCCTTAGGGAAGGAAATCTGCCATCCTTATCCAGTCTGGCCTGCATGTGACTCCACACCCACAGCAATGTGGTTGACTCTGAACTGCTTCTGGGCTATTAGAGATTGACAATGATGATCACGTCCTGTGAATTCCAATGAATGAATAAAAACAAATGCCATTTGCCATGTTTAGACCCTTGGAACAACTTGGAGGGATCGTTGGTCATAACAACTATACTCGCATATTACAGCCATGACCAAGAACACCATGCAGTGGGATTACATATCGAAAGCTTCATTATCAATATTGATTCAAACATATTCAGCAGTGTACAGTTAGTAATCATAGCCATAGAAAACTGACACATGAATATTGGCCATTCGTCTCCTTAGCCTGTTCCACCCTTCAACTAGATCTTGGCTGACCATCTACCTTAACACCAGTTTTCACCCTATCCCCATGTCCCTCAATTTCTTCTATTTAGAAATCTGTCAATCTCTGTTTCAAGTATACTCAATGACTGAGCTACCATAGGCCTTTGAAGTAGAGAATTCCAAACATTCACCATCCTCTGAATGAAGAAATATCACTAAGAGAAAGTGAGGACTGCAGATGCTGGAGATCAGAGCTGAAAATGTGTTGCTGGAAAAGCACAGCAGGTCAGGCAGCATCCTGAAGAAGGGCTCATGCCCAAAACGTCGATTCTCCTGCTCCTTGGCTCTGCCTGACCTGCTGCGCTTTTCCAGCAACACATTTTCAGCTCTGAAGAAATATCACCTCAACTCAGTCTTAAATCTCCCACCTATTCCCCTGGGATTGTGCCCCCAGTTCTAAAATCCATAGCCAGAAGGAAGCATCCACTGTGCATCCATCTGGTAGAGTCTTGAAAGAACTTTGAATGCTTCAAGAGAATGTGCCTCATTCTTCTAAACTCTAGTGAATATACAGCCAGCTTCGTCAATCTTTCCCACTGTCCCAGGAGTCAGTCTGGTGAATCCTTATTGCAGTTCCTCTCTAATGAGAATATTCTTCCTTAAGTAAAGAGACCAAGACTATAGACAGCAGTACAGGTATGATCACATAAAGACTGGAAACAATTACAGCAAGTCTTCTTTACTCCTGTACTCAAATCCTGTTGCAATAAAAATTACCAATTGCCTTCCTAATTGTCTGCTGAAACCTCATGTTAGCTTTCAGTGAGTTAGAACACCCAAAAACACCACATAATCTTTCACTAGCTAAGAAATTATCTCCTTTCTGTTTTGCCTACCAAAGTGGATAACCAACATTTTTTTGGCATTATATTCCAACTGCCATGTTCCTTTTCAAGTTTCAATAAAATTTCAGATTTTAGTAACAGTATTTTTTTGTTACAGATTCAAGAAATATAACTTTTGCTGAGAACACAGCACACAGGAATCTGTCTTTGTCAAGTGACTTGCGTTCTGTGCAATACAATCCCATACCCACTAGTGTCCAAGATCATTCTGCGCGGTTTGAGTATTCATTCAATGTTCTGGCAAATGAAAGCTTCTCATCAGGCAAACACTACTGGGAGGTCAAAGTGAGGAACAAGGATGGGTGGAACATCGGTGTTACATACTGCTCCATTTCCAGGAAAGGGAAAGGTAAAGAAACCGTTCTGGGAAAGAACAAACATTCCTGGTCCATCCAGATGGTTGACAAGGAGTACTATGCTCTTCATGCTGATGAATCCATTCTACTTGATCTGAACAGCAGGGACCACAAGTGTGAACGATTGGGAATGTTTGTAGATTATGAAGAAGGACGCTTGTCTTTCTATAATGTCAACCTAGGGACTCATATTCACTCCTTTAAAACAAAGTTCCGCAAACCAATATTTCCTGCTTTTAATCCTGTCTCAACCATAAAATCAAAAAATTATGAACCAATTGTGTTGTGCCACTTAGCCCCCGCACTGGAAGAGATTGCTGACAGCAACAATACAGAAATACAAGATGAAAAGCTATAAAGGATCCTTAGTGTAGCCATGGATGCATCACTTGGGGTGGGGGCTATATTGCATTCTAAAGTTTAATTTACTGTGTGTTTGAGTATATGTTACTGGAATATCTCACTGATATTGCACTTTTCATTGACATCATTTGATTGTCTCTTTGTTCCAGGATTCAGTATACACACTTGACACAAGTGACATGTTTAGACCTTGCCAACATGGATTTGTTAAACACCACATTCTGATATTTGTTGAAAATGTGTTGCTGGAAAAGCGCAGCAGGTCAGGCAGCATCCAGGGAACAGGAGAATCGACGTTTCAGGCATAAGCCCTTCTTCAGGAATCCTCCTGAAGAAGGGCCCTTCCTCCTGAAAAAGGGCTTATGCCCGAAACGTCGATTCTCCTGTTCCCTGGATGCTGCCTGACCTGCTGCGCTTTTCCAGCAACACATTTTCAGCTCTGATCTCCAGCATCTGCAGTCCTCACTTTCTCCACATTCTGATATTTGCCTATTCTTGTTTTTAAAGAGAATGTAATTATAAGTACTAAAATATAGCTCAAAAATGCTTTAATTTGTAAGCCCATAATGATGAATTTGATTATAAACAACTGTGCATTGCTTGTGTATGATGTAATTGGGTGTATATTATTCATTTCTCTTTTATTCTCTGCCTGTCTCCAAGCAAGTGGTGAACCCTGTGTGATAAACAAGATAGTTACATTGGACAACTGTTGTGGTTCCATTCTGTAGCTCTTGTGGTGTAGTGACAGTGTCTCTACATCTGGCTTAGGAGACCCAGGTTCGAGGCCTACCTGCTCTAGATTGTGTCATGTCATATCAAATTGGTTAAAAACATTAATTAATTTCCAAAACAGTCAATTCGGAAGGGTTGATGGGGGAATTAAACAATACAGGTCAGTGATAAAATGGTGATAGATATTATTAGAGGTAGAAACTATCTTGGGTAATGCATTAGCAGCCCACTTTGTATGTGAGGTTTTAAATTCATATGCCGTGAACCAGGCTACCAGGTGTGTATGTAGTAGGCAACCGATCAGTTTTGGGGAGGTGACGGCATAGTCTCACTCGACTAGTAATCTAGAACTGGGACATGGGTCTGAATCCCATGACTGCAAATGGTGAAATTTGAATTCAATAAAAATTTGGAATGAAAAGCTAGCCTAATGGTGACCATGTTGTAAAAACCTACCTGATTCACTAAT
Source organism: Chiloscyllium plagiosum (assembly GCF_004010195.1). Lineage (NCBI taxonomy): Eukaryota > Metazoa > Chordata > Chondrichthyes > Orectolobiformes > Hemiscylliidae > Chiloscyllium > Chiloscyllium plagiosum. The sequence continues at coordinate 1,991,855 of NC_057713.1, forward strand.
GTTCTTTAGGAATCTGCCATCCTTACCTGGTCTGGCCTACAAATGACTCCAAACCCCCAGCAATTTGGTTGACACTTAGGGTTAAGCAATAAATATTGGCCTAGCCAGGGACACCTACATTTCAAGAACTGAAACAAATAATGTTCACTCTGTTTCAATCACTGAGGCAAATTTCTATCTGTTAGGAAATCAACCCAAGACATTTCATAGGAAAATAGGAACAGATGTAAGCTATTTTGTTCTATGAGTCTGCTCCAACAAAATGTCATGGATTATGGCATACAGCTGTGGTCTTAGTTCCACAGTCATGTCTGTATCCTACAATCCTTGACTTCCTTGTCTGTTTAAAAACTCATCCACTTATGCCTTGAATAATTTAAATGACACAAGTTCCACTGCTTTCTGAGAAAGGGAATTCCATAAGGCTTAAAAGGAAAATGCAGAGGCCAAACCATGGAAAAAAATAAGAAAGAATGACCAGTAGAGGTATCGAGGGTTATGAGGGAAATTGGATGTGAGGAATATCAAATCAGTCATGAAAGAACTTTATTAAGTTGTTAAGGCATGATCTCACCCACACAAAACCATGTGATAAACCCATTCTTTTCCAAATATAAATAGATTTTATCTCTCAGTACCTTTTCCAGCAACTTTCTCACCACTGACATCAGACTCACTGGTCTGTAGTTACCTGGAATATCTCTACTACCTTCTTGTACAGGGTATAAATTTCCAAAGAAATTGTAGGCATGTGTAGAAGCATTGTTGCCAGTGATACAGTAATCACCCCATACATGCAGGGGATACGTTCCATGACCTTCCACAGAAGCCCAAAACCACAGACAGGAGAGAACACATTCCTTCCAATGGGAAATTTACCTTCCCAGCAGCCTCCTGGTCCCTGGTTCCGCAAGGTTCCCTATAATATGTTCAGACTATAGGAAACTGCGGGTAACTGAAACTGCGGAAAACAATTCCGCAAAAACAGGGGTTGCCCTGTATTTTAGGACGAGGGTTTGAATCCCACAACATGAAATGGTGGAATCAGAATTCAATAAAATCCAGAATTAAAGTCTAATGATGACTGTAAGTTGTAGTAAATACCCATCTGTTTCACTAGTGCCCTTTAAGAAGGAAATCTGCTGTCATTACCTAGTCTGGCCCACATGTGATTCCAGGCCCTCAGTAATGTTGTTGATCCATAAGTGGCTTCTGAAACAGCTCAGCAAGCCACTCAGTTGTATCAACCGCTAAAAAGTCACTAAGTAGAAATAAACCAGACAGAATGCCTGGTACCAACCCTAGATATTGAAGTCAAGAATGGAAAACAGCCCTATCAGGACTGCAAAGTTATTTTTATCAACATCTGAGGGCTAGTGCCAAAATTGGGACAATAGTCTCACAGACTAGTCAAGTAAAAATCTGACGTGGTCATACTCATAGAATCATACCTCAAAGACAATATCCCTGACAAGACCATCAACATCCCTTGGTATGTCCTGTCCCAGCAAGAGGACATGCCCTAATAGGTGATGAATGGCATTTGGAGTCCTCAACTTTGACTCAGGACCCCATGTCCCAATATTATATCAAACACAGGAAAGAAAGGAGTCAATCATAATTGGGGAAAAACTTTCCACTGTTTGGAGTCATATCTGGCACGTAGGAAGATGATTGTGGTTTTTGGAGGTCAGTCGTCTCAGCTCCAAGATATCTCTACAGGAGTTCTTCAGGGTAGTGTCCTTGGTCCAATCGTCTTCAGTTGTTTCATCAATGAACTTCTGTCCATCATAAGGTCAGAAGTGGGGATGTTCACCAATGATTACAACTGTTCAGCAACATTCATGGCTCCTGATACTGAAGCACGTCCAAATGCAGCAAGACCTGAACAATATCCAGGTTTGGGCTGACAAGGAGCACTTGTGCAACACAAGTGCCAGGCAATGACCATCTCCAATAACAGAGAATCTGACCAACGCTCCTAAAAATGTCCATTGTCCCCTTATAACGGCTAAGTTGGACTTTTTTCCTTCATGCATTCATCAGATCTAGGCAATGGTGATTGGCCAGGATTTAATTCCCATCCTTGGCTGTCCTTGAGAAGGTGGTGGTGAGCTGCCTCCTGAACCATTGCAGTCTGTGTGCTGTAAGTAGACCAATATTATCTTTAGAGTGGAAATGCCAGGAGTTTGATCCAGTGACACTGAAGGAACAGTGATACATTTCCAAGTCAGATGGTGAATTGCTAATAGAGGAGCTTACAGTTGGAGGTAATGTGATGTATCTGTTGCCCCTATCCTTCTAGATGGAACTGGTCTTGGGTTTGGAAGATGGTTCCTAAGGAATTTTGGAGAATTTTGGCAATGCATCTCATAACTGATATATATTGCTGCTACTGAGCATCAATAGAGGAGGAAGTGGATGCTTGTGGATCTGATGCCAATCAAGCAAGCTGTTTTGTTCTGTGTGGTGTCAAGCTTTTTGAGTGTTGTTGCAGCTGCACTCTGTTATGAACCAGACCAGACCCCCTCAAAATTTATAAAGAAGGTAGCAAAGAAAAACAAAGAACAAAGAAAATGTACAGCCCTCCAAGGCCCTCCAAGCCTAAGCCGATCCAAATCTACTGTCTAAACCTGTCGGTCAATTCCTAAGCATCTGTATCCCTCTGCTCCCCACCTATTCGTGCATCTGTCCAGATGCACCTTAAATGAATCTACCGTGCCTGCCTCTACCACCTCTGCTGGCAACGCATTCCAAATGCCCACTGCCCTCTGTGTGAAGTACTTGCCACGTTTATCCCCCTTAAACTTTCCACCTCTCATCTTGAAAGCATGACCTCTCGTCATTGAATCCCTCACCCTGGGAAAAAGCTTGTCTCTATCCACCCTGTCTATACCCTTCATGATTTTGTAAACCTCAATCAGGTCCCCCCTTCAATCTCCTTTTTTCTAATGAAAATAAACCTAACCTACTCAACCTCTCTTTATAGCTAGCACTATCCATATCAGGCAACATCCTCGTAAACCTTCTCTGCACCCTCTTCAAAGCATCCACATCCTTTTGGTAATGTGGCACCCAGAACTGTACACAGTATTTTAAATGCGGCCGAACCAATGTCTTGTACAACTTTAACATGACTTGTCAGCTCTTATACTCAATACCCTGTCCAATGAAGGCAAGCATACTATATGCCTTCTTGACCACTCTATCCACCTGTGCAGCAACCTTCAGGGTACAATGGACCTGCACTCCCAGATCTCTCTGCCCATCAACTTTTCCCAAGTCTCTTCCGTTCATTGTATAATTCGCTCT
>NC_057713.1:1997307-2021688 GCF_004010195.1 Chiloscyllium plagiosum
AGTTCATCTGCCTTACACACTATACTCCTTGCATTAAAGTAGATGCATTTCAGGCCACCAGTTCTTTTGCACTCATCTGCTCTCTGCCTACTCTTCCCTTTTCTTAATGCTATCTTCATAATTCTTACAGTCTCCAGTCTCCATCTCACTGCCTACTTGTTTTCTCTTCTGGTTCCCAGTCCCCTGCCAGTAGCCTAGACCCTAAATCTTTCTTACTTTAAAGATAAATGCGTGGTGCTTTGTTCCAGATACAATTCAATTGGTCAAACTACTCATAGTTAAACAAAAACACAATTTAGTCAAACACCATACAACAGAAGAAAGACGAAAATTGTATTGGAAAATTTAACAGCATAATAGATTATTTACTACTAAACGGTAACTGTTCCAATATTACTATCTACATCCCATAGACACACCCTTGGCAAAAGGCAAATTCTGAAAACAGAATTGTCTCACATGCAACTCCAGCAGACCAGCAGGAAAAACATCCAGAAAACTCAAAGCGAGTGTAGCAGCCAGAGAGATTCAGTGCCTTCAAATCCTGCTGAGACCCCAACAACTGTTGCTGAAAACACTAAAAATCTTGGTTGTCTGAGAGCTCAACCCCATCCATTCAGGCTTCTTCTACTGTTCCAACCTTTTAAAAAAATTAAGGCCTCACAAGTTGTTTATTCTAGTGGTTTTGTTAGATTGCTCAGCACCTCTGCCTCAAAATCTCTCTTCAAAAATAAACTGGACAAAATAACCTCTTAAAGTCACAGCATCGTCATAACTCACACAGACAAGGGAATATTCCATCATGCTCCTCACTTGTGCCTTCTGAATGGTGGACAGGCTTTGGGGACTCAGGAGGTGAGTTACACTTTGCAGTATTCCTTGCTTCTGACCTGCTCTTATAGCTATTGTATTTACATAGTGAGTCCAGTTGAGTCTCTGGTCAATGGTACCCCAGAATGGTAATATTGCAGGATTGTAAAAGTGTTTAAAGCATGTCACATTTAATAATATGTCTATGTTCTTACATTCAAGATCCCTCAAGCACTGGAAATAGTCTGTATTTATGTATTTTGTCCCATTATTTCAAATTTTAAATACTCAAATAATCAGGCAACCTCCACCTTGGCGCTCTCCCGAACAAACCCCTTGAGTTGGAGCACACGCAGAAATATTTTTTCCTCCAAATGTTTTGGTTGAAGTAGCATTTCTCCACAAACAAGATTAAGCATTAAGGCGTTAAACTATGGGAGTGGTTAATGCTAATAGTGGAAAGATTCCAACTATGAACAGGACTATCATCATCTGCAAAAGAATTCAAAGAAAACCCAGATCATAATTTTGGATGTGCCAATTAACTTGGGCTATAAACATCCAGGAATGGAAACAGCAAACCTGTCTGCTGACAGGTTATTATGAAATGTTTATGTCAGTTACAAATGTCTTACACCCTCAGGACATCTGCAGGAGTTCCTCAGCACAACCATGATCTTTCTGCCGTCATCAGGTCAGAAATGTGGATATCCGCTAATGACTGAACAATGTTCAGTGCCATGTGCAACTCCTTAGATACTGAAGCAGTCCATTTCCAAATGTAGCAAGACCTGGACTACATAGGCAGACAAGCAGCAACTGACGTGAATGCTTCATAAGTGCTCAGCAATAACTATCTCTAATAAGAGACAATCTAAATATCGCCCCTTGACATTCAATGGTATTGATATCATTCAATTTCTCCCCTACAAACCAGAACAACAAAAACAGAAATTATTGGAAAAAATCAGTAGGTCTATCAGCATCCATGGAGAGAAAGCAGAATTAATGTTTTGGATCCAGAGACCCTTCTTCAGAACTGATTATAGGTGGGAAAAGTTGGGTATATGTAATAAAGTAGGAGAAAGTGAGGACTGCAGATGCTGGAGATCAGAGCTTAAAAATGTGTTGCTGGAAAAGCGCAGCAGGTCAAGCAGATCAAAGGAGCAGGAGATTCGACGTTTCGGGCATAAGCCCTTCTTCAGGAATCAGGATTCCCGAAGAAGGGCTTATGCCCGAAACGTTGATTCTCCTGCTCCTTTGATGCTGCCTGACCTGCTGCGCTTTTCCAGCAACACATTTTTAAGCTCTGATCTCCAGCATCTGCAGTCCTCACTTTCTCCTACTTTATTACATATACCCAACTTTTCCCACCTATAATCAGTTCTGAAGAAGGGTCTCTGGATCCAAAACATTAATTCTGCTTTCTCTCCATGGATGCTGATAGACCTACTGATTTTTTCCAATAATTTCTGTTTTTGTTGTTCTGGTTTGTAGGGGAGAAATTGAATGATATCAATACCATTGAATGTCAAGGGGCGATATTTAGATTGTCTCTTATTAGAGATAGTTATTGCTGAGCACTTATGAAGCATTCACGTCAGTTGCTGCTTGTCTGCCTATGTAGTCCAGGTCTTGCTACATTTGGAAATGGACTGCTTCAGTATCTAAGGAGTTGCACATGGCACTGAACATTGTTCAGTCATTAGCGGATATCCACATTTCTGACCTGATGACGGCAGAAAGATCATGGTTGTGCTGAGGAACTCCTGCAGATGTCCTGAGGGTGTAAGACATTTGTAACTGACATAAACATTTCATAATAACCTGTCAGCAGACAGGTTTGCTGTTTCCATTCCTGGATGTTAGGACCTCAGGGTACAGGCTTAGAGTAAAGGGAAGACCTTTTAGAACAGAGATAAGGAGAAACTTCTTTAGCTCGAGAGTGGTGAATCTATGGAATTCATTACCACAGAAGGCTGTGGAGGCCAGGTCATTGAGTATATTTAAAACTGAGATAGATAAGTTCTTGATTGCCAAGGGGATCAAAGGTTATGAGGAGAAAACGGGAAAATGGGGTTGAAAAACCTATCAGCCATGATTGAATTGCAGAACAGACTCAATGGGTGGAATGATCTCATTTCTGCTCTTATGTCTTATGGTCTGATTGCTTTGTGAGCAACAAATCATTTGGACTAGATTGAGTGAAGTTCAGGTAAATTGTGCTTCTCCTGGAAGGTGTGCCTGGAGCCTTGGATATTGAGGAGGAAGGAAGTAAGGAGGGAGGAAGTTATATCTTCTGTGATTGCATGGCAAGGTGCTGTGGGGGATGTTGGGAGTGTAGGAGTGGACTCAGAAGCAATAGTCTCTGTAAAGGGATGACAAGTGGGGGGGAGGGGAATATATGATGGCAGTGGCATCCTGCTGGAGGCTGATGATACGTTGGACGTGGATGCTGGAGAGATGGTAGGTGAGGACAAGGAACTCTCTCGCTGTTGTGGGTGGGAAGAGACGGGGTGAGGGCCAAAGACACGAGATGGATCGGACATGTCTGACAGCCCTGTTAGCAAAAGTGGTGGGGAATCCTCAGTTGAGGAAGAAGGTGGACATTTCGGAGGCTCCCTTGTCGAAGTTAGCATTGTTGGAACAGATGCGATGGAGTCTTTATAGGAAGCGGGATGGGAGAATGTATAGTCAAGATACCTGTGGGAATCGGTGGGTCTGTAATGGGTATTGGTGACCAGGTTAACCCCAGAAATGGTAACAGAGAAGTTGAGGAAAGGAAGGGAGGAGTCAGTAGTTAGTACTGCTGCCTCACAATGCCAGGGACCTGGGTTCAATTCCCGCCTCAGGCAATTGCCTGTGTGCAGTTAGCACATTCTCCTCATGTCTGCGTGGGTTTCCTCCAAATGCTCCCACAGTCAAAAGATGCACAGGTTAGGTGGATTGGCCATGCTCAACTACCCCATAGTGTCCAGGGATGTGTAGGCTACGTGGATTACCTGTGGGAAAAATGTAAGGGTACAGGGATAGGGTAGGGGTCTGGGTGGGATGCTCTTCAGAGCGATGGTGTGGACTCGATGGGCTGAATGACCTGCTTCCACACTGTAGGGATTCCATAATTACAAAGTGGACCAGATGAAGGTGACAGCAGGTGGTAATTGGAAGTGAAATGGATAAAAGTTACCAATTTTGGATGAGAGAAGGAAGCAGCACCAATTAAGTCATCGATGTATTGGAGAAAGAGCTGTGGGTGCCACCTGGAGTAGGACTGGAACAAGGAAAGGTTCACGTACCCCACAAAGAGACAGGCATAACTGGGGCCCATACAGCTATCCGTGGTCATCCCTTTGACATGAAGGAAGTGTGAGAACTTAAATGAAAAGTTGTTCAAAGTGAGGGCAAACTTGGCCAGGCGAAGGAGGAAGGTGGCGGATGGGGACAGTTCAGGCCTTTTTTTCCAGGATCCAGCAGAGAGCTGTGAGACCATCCTAATGAGGGATGGACATGTAAAGGGATTGCATATCCATGGTGACAAGGAAATAGCTAGTGCCCGCAAACTGCAAATTTTGAAACTGACATAAAAGCATCAAAAGAATAGCGGATGAATGCGGGAAGGGACTGGACAAGGGAAGAAAAAATTGAGACAAGGTAGAAAGTGATGAGTTCAGTGGGGCAGGAGCAGGCAGTAACAATGCATCTGGACAATCCTGTCTGGGTAGTCTGGACATTCTAGGATGAAATTGAGACCTTGCTGAATACAGAACATTCAGAGGGCAGAAGATCAGAAGGGACTGGAGATGAGGGAAAGAAGATAGGGTTGGGAGAGGGAATGCAATCATAGGGAAAGGGAGTGAAAGAAGGTTGAATATCTCTAAGTTGTTGCATCTTAGGTTTTTTAATGCCTGAAAAGAAAATAAAAAGTTTATTGTTAAAACATCGAATTTGTCAAGAGGATGAAATGGAACTGGGGCAGGGGAGCTGGCAGGGTAGCTCTGAGCCAGTGTGAGACGGTGTCAATGGAGAAGATGTGCATATGGTGATGCATGGTGTTATGGACCAGGCCAGACCCCTCAAAACATTTCAAGAAAGTAGCCCAGACCCTAACTTTTTTAGTTTTCTTAAGCAGGTGCAAAGTGGAAATTCCAGGAGAAATAACACAGGTCAAACCACTTAGTTTTAAACAAAAGAGAATCTATTTACAAGCTTACTGAATAAAACACAAACAACAGAAACAGTATCGCAAATAACTTAACCTTTCTGAAAACCCAACAGATCATCCCAACTTACTGATGCTGTTCCAACTACTTGCAACAATCCCCATAAACGCCCCTCAGCACAAAAGGTAAAATCAAACACAGGGTCTTACAGGAGAGACGTCAGAGAGAGAGGACCAGACTGGACCTGCTTCTTTGGGTCCAGCAGCTTTTTTCACACTACTGTTAAAAACCAATCCAAACCAGAGAAAAACTGAGCTGGGAAAACTGGCCACTCCCCTTTCAGTGTACAATTTTTTTTTTAATGTGAAAGCCTGCTGCCTGAGGCAGTAGCTGTTAGCTATAAACAAATTGGTCCTGAAACCCTTCAACCCCAGACTTCTCAGAGCCTGTGTTGTTTACAACTTCTCTGAAAAAAAAGCCAAAGGCTGCATAACCTTGTTAAAGGAGTCATAATGGCACTGAGTGTGAATATCAGGATACAGTGAGAGCTACTGTCTGAGCATCATTGTATGTCATGGAGATACCTGTGATCCTGGGTGGATTCAAAACATAAAGGATGAAACTTAAGGTGGAATTCAAGTGGGGTCAGTCTGAGCCAGAGGCAGTCAATGAGGAATGTGATGTGGTCGTGAAAGCAGGTTTTAGCAAATACTTATTAAACACCAGGCATAACGACAAAAGTAATGAAAGAAAAAAGATTGAAATCGAATCCTGTAGGAGAGAGGAGCAGAGTTTCTTCAAATTGGGCATACATGGAAGGGATATGGCAGTGGGTTAAACACTCTCGCTCAATATCCTGGAGCTTAACATTAGCCAGAAACTGAACTAGACTCTCCATATAGTCTAGCCATTCCTGAAGAAGGGCTTATGCCCGAAACGTCGATTCTCCTGCTCCTTGGATGCTGCCTGACCTGCTGCGCTTTTCCAGCAACACATTCTTCAGCTCTGATCTCCAGCATCTGCAGACCTCACTTTCTCCTACTTTTAATGGACCCCAACATAACCCCTTATACCTCTCTCACCACCCACTCCCCCAGTCATAGAATTCACATAGTACCGATAGAGGCCAATTGACTCATCAAGTCTGCACTGATCTTTCAAAGAGGATCCCACCCAGACCTATTCCTGTAACCCTGCATTAACCATGGCTAATCCACCCAGCCTACACATCGCAGGACACTCTTGGGCAATTTAGTACAACCTTCCAATACCTGAGTCTGACTCTGGATCCGCCCCCTTGCCAATATCACTTCCCATTTTGACGTGAATGTTCTCTGTGCCATCCTCAGAACATCACTATTGATAGCACCAAACCTATCCAGTAGATTTATCATTATTTTAGGTAATCAGGGAGAGGCAGCATGGATTTATCATTGGTAGATCATGTCTGACAAATCTTTTTTGAAGTGACTAAGGTAGTGGATAGGGGAATGTTTATGGATGTTGTTCATGTGGACTTCTAGAAAGCCTTTGATAAAATCCCAGATAAGTGACTGCTAACTAAAGTAGAAGCCCACAGAAATGAGGACAAATTACTGACATGGCTGGAAAATTGGTTGAGTGGCAGGCAACAAAAAGTAGGAATAATGGGTGGGTACTGTTGCTTCACTAAACCAATTTCCCAGCCTCCTAAAGTCCACAGATGTGCAAGTGAGGTGGATTAGCCATGGTTAATGCAGGGTTACAGAGATAGGTCTGGGTGAAATACTTTTCAAAGGATCGGTGCAGCCAATTGATCTCTATCTGCATTCTATGATATTGATTCCATGATGGTGGGGAATGGGTTTTTAAAAATTCATTCATGGGATGAGGGTATCACTAGCTAGGCCAGCATTTATTGCTCATCCCATAGGGCATTGATCTGAGTCTGGAGTCACATGTAAGCCAGACCAGGTAAGGCTGGCAGTCTCGATTCCATAAAGAAAATTAGTGAACCAGATGGGTTTTTCCAACAATTGACAATGGATTCATGGTCATCGTTAGATTCTTAATTCCAGATTTTCACTGAATTCAAATTTCACCATCTGTCGGGCAGGATTCAAATCTGGGTCCCCAGAACATTACTTGAGACTCCTGATTAACAGTCCAGTGATAATACTACTAGGCTATTGCCTCCCCGAGGTAATGTTGGTGTCCATTAAAAGTAATGTGGGTTACATGTTGAATGTTGAATGGTGTGGGAAGAAGGATGAGTTCTTATTGTTTACCAACAAATGCTGCAAGGCTAACAATAGGTATCACCTGAGGCGAAAGCTGGTCTGGATATGGATATTAAGGGAAAACACCATTGAAGACAGGCAGTACTGTAGCACATCATCACATCTAGAGAAGAACAAACTATTAACAGTCGTCCAGGAGATGGTTATAGAGATAAAGTCATAAAGTCAAGCAGCATAGAAATAGCCCTTTGGCCCACAATGTCTATGCCAGCCGACATACACCAAACTAGACTATTCCCAGGATGTGGGTTTGCTCGCTGAGCTGGAAGATTCAGTTTCAGATGTTTTGTGCCCATTTTCTATTTATATGTTTGGGTTTCCTTGGGTTAGTGATGTTATTTCCTGTGGTGACATCATTTCCTATTGTGATGTGATATCCTGTTCTTTTTGTCGCGGGGTGGTAAATGGGATCCAAGTCAATGTGTTTGTTGATAGAGTTTCGGTTGGAATGCCATACTTCTAGGAATTCTCGTGGATGTCTCTATTTGGCTTGTCATACGATGGATGAGTTATTCCAGTTGAAGTGGTGTCCTTCCTCATCTGTGTGTAAAGATACTAGTGAGAGTGGGTCATTTTTATGGTTAGTTGATGTTCATGTATTCTGGTGGCTAGTTTGCAGCCTGTTTGTCCAATGCAGGAGACATGAACATCAACTAGCCACAAAAAGACATAACCCACTCTCACTAGTATCCCTACATACAGATAAGGAAGGACACCACTTCAACTGGGACAACACATCCATCCGAGGTCAAACCAAACAGAGACATGCTCAAGAATTCCCAGAAGTATGGAATCCAAAACTCTATCAACAAACACATTGACTTGGATCCCATTTACCACCCACTGAGAAAAAGAACAGAAAATGACATCACCATAGTAAATGATGTCACCACAGGAAATGACATTACCAACGCAAGGAAACCAAAACATAGTGCTTCATTCGGAGGCTTACTCAAAATGTCACCTAGTGTGGTGACGAAACGTCTAAAAGTGCACCTTCCAGCTCAGCGAGCAAACCTACATGGGGGTGGGATCAAAGCTACATACCTGAGAGGGGGGCAGTTGTAGATGGGGCAGTGACAGGATGTAGTAAATCTATCAGGAAGGTTTCTCACGTGATGAAACAAAGGGATCGGCTAAAGTGTGTCTGCTTTAATGCAAGGAGTGTCCGAAATAAGAGTGACGAACTTAGAGCATGGATCAGTTCTTGGTGCTATGATGTTATGGCCATAACAGAGATGTGGGTTTCACAGGGGCAGGAATGGTTACTAGATGTTCCAGGCTTTATAATGTTTAGAAAGAACAGGGAGGGTGGAAAAAGAGGGGGGGTGTAGCATTGCTAATCAGAGAGTGCATCATAGCTAAAGAAACAAAGGTTGTTGAGGAAGGTTTGTCTACTGAGTCAGTATGAGTGGAGGTTAGGAACAGCAAGGGAACAGCCACCGCATTGGGGGTTTTCTACAGACCCCCTAATAGCAGTAGGGGATTGAAGATCTCATAGGCCGGTAGATTTTGGAAAAATGCAGATGTAGCAGGGTTGTTGTTATTGGTGATTTCAACTTTCCCAACATCGACTGGAATCTCCTTAGTGAAGATGGTTTGGATGGAGCCGTTTTTGTCAGGTGTGTTCAGGAGGGTTTCCTTACTCAGTATGTAGAGATGGAAATGTGTTGCTGGAGAAGCGCAACAGGTCAGGCAGCATCTAGGGAACAGGAGAATCGACGTTTCGGGCATTAGCCCTTCTTCAGTGATCAGTGCTTGGTCCCTAGCTACTCTTGACATATATAAGTGACCTGGATGAGGGAACCAAATGCAACATTTCCATGTTTGTTGATGACACAAAACTGAGAAGATGGTGGACAGGTTGAACCGAAGGGTCTGTTTCCATGCTGTACATCTCTATGATTCTATGTCCCAACTGATGTTCTGGGATCTAGGTTTGAATCCCACCGTGGCAGATAGTGAGATTTGAATTTCTGTTTTTGTTTGCTGGAAAATAGGATTTGAAATGTAGAGTTTTTGTTTTCCCAGCAGAGACGTGTTGGCCCAAAGGCCTTTTATGTTGTATAGTCAGGATTGTGAGTTACAAGGAGGATGCATTGGAAACTTCAAGGTAACTCAGATAAGTTGTATGAGTGGGCAAATACATGGTATATGCCGAAAAACATGGATGAATGTGAAGTCAGACACTTTGATGTGAAAATTAGAGAGACAGTACTATTTAAATACAGGTAGTTTTTCTATAATGCAATGGTTACTTTCTTGTGCAACTCCATGTTATAGATAAATTGCACTTTAGAAACAGTGCTTAAAGTGTTGGTGATGTAATCACATTACAGCCAACACACGTTTTAAAAGTTTGCACTTTAAAAACAGTGTCCCCAATTCGTCAATCATGTTACAGCGAATTCACGTTAACAAAATGCACGTTGTAGCAGAACGACCTGCAATAGTATTGTTACGTCACAGGGAAAGCAAGCCAAACCAAATTAGTATCCCTGTCCCTGAATTCACAACACAGTAAACCTAAAACATTAAGTGACTCTCAAAATCCCTCAACTGTTCCTATTTAAGACTTTAGGAATAACAGATATCAGATACTGCATTTATAATTTAAATAAAAACTAACTATTTATTATTAATGTAATTTTAACAGATGGACAACAAGGCAATCTACTTCATATCTATGATTGAAGCCCACGGCCTATCACCCTCACCTTGACCTCCCTCCACCTATCGCATTTCCAAAGCCCCTCCCCCAAGTCCCTCCTCCCTACCTTTTATCTGAGCATGCTGGACACACTTTCCTCATTCCTGAAGAAGGGCTTATGTCCAAAACGTCGATTCTCCTGTTCCGTGGATGCTGCCTGACCTGCTGCGCTTTTCCAGCAACACATTTTCAGCTCTTTGAGGAGATGACAAGACAGATCAACAAAGGTCGAGCAGTGGATTTGGTGTATCTGGACTTCAGCAAAGCATTTGATAAGGTTCCCCATGGTAGTCTCATTCATAAGGTCAGGATGTATGTGATACAGGGAGATTTGGCTATCTGGATTCAGAATTGGTTGGCTGACAGAAGGCAGAGATTGGTTGTAGATGGAAAGTATTCTGCCTGGAGTTCAGTGTTGAGTGGAGTCCCGCAGGGCTCTGTTCTTTGTAATTTTTATGAATGACTTGGATGAGGAGGTTGAAAGGTGGGTTAGTAAATTTGCAGATGACACAAAGTTGGAGGGGCCATTGATAGTATCGAGGGCTACTGCAGGCTGCAGCGCGACACAGACAGGATGCAGAACTGGGCTGAGAAATGGCAGATGGAGTTCAACCTGGATAAATGCGAAGTGGTGCATTTTGGAAGGTGGAACTTGAATGCTAAATATAGGATTAAAGACAGGATTCTTGGCAGTGTGGAGGACTGTACATAGATCCCTCAAAGTTGCCACCCAAGTGGATAGGGTTGTTAAGAAATCATCTGGTGTTTTGGCTTTCATTAACGGGGGGGGATCAAGTTTAGGAGCCGCAAGGTTTTGCTACAGCTCTACAAGTCCCTGATAAGACCACACTTGGAATATTGTGCCCAGTTCTGGTCGCCCTACTATAGGAAAGATACAGAGGCTTTGGAGAGGATGCAAAGAAGGTTTACCAGGATGCTGCCTGGACTGGAGGGCTTCTCTTATGAAGAGAGGTTGACTGAGCTCGGACTTTTCTCTCTGGTGAATTTATACGACATTCTGTGTCCTATGATCCTGCCCCACTAGCTACCTGATGAAGGAGCAGTGCTCTGAAAGCTTGTACTTCCAAATAAACCTGTTGGACTATAACCTGGTGTTGTGTGATTTTCAAAGAAGATACATGGGAACACCACTGCTTCAAGTTCCCCTCCAAGCCACTCACCATCCTGACTTGGAAATATATTGTCATTGTTTTCACTGTTGTTGGATCAAAATCCTGGTAAATTTGTGCAGTGCATCTCCCTTGTGAGTCAACTTACAGCATGTGGACTTCAGCAATTCAAGAAGGCAGGCTACCAGCACCTCCCCAAGGGCAACTAAGGATGGGCATTAAAATGCTGGCTAGCCAGCAATGCCCACATTCCACGAGTCAATTAAAAAATTACAATTGTATCTTCAACTCTACCAGCTCCTGGCACATTCAGCTATTCAGCACCTCACCTCTGACCTCTAAATCAGATACTCAACTAAAATGGTGAGCAAGGCCATGAGGATACCATAAGAAACAGTCACCAAAATTTGTCAGATTGCTTGTCTGGACATATAGGAACATGGATTTGGTAGGAACTCTGTCAGTGACCCTTAATTTCTATGCCGACAATGGCTTCCAGAGCACAAGAGGTAACATGTGGCATCTCATTATGGGTACATAAGGGAGGGACTGATGCCAGTTATTTTATCCACTTCACCAACTGTTGAAGACTTCTGAACTTTCCCTCCATTTAGAAAATAGTTCATGCCTCTATTCTTCCCACCAAAGTGCATGATCTCACACTTTCCCACGTTGTACTCCATCTGCTACTTCTTTGCCCACACTCCTAACCTCTCCAAATCCTTCTGCAGCCTCCTCATTTCCTCAAAGCTACCTGTCCCTCTACCTATCTTTATATCCATGATGGTGCAATCACAACATTTAAAAGGCATCCAGATGGTTATATGAATAGAAAGGGTTTAAAGGGATGTGGGCCAAGTGTTGGCAAATGGCACTAGATTCAGTTAGGATATCTGGTTGGCAATGAACGAGTTAGACTGAAAGGTTAGTGTCCATGCTGTACATCTCTATGACTCTGTGTGGAGGTGCCAGTGTTGGACTGGGGTTGACAAAGTTAAAAAACACACAACTCCAGGTTATAGTCCAACAGGTTTATTTGGAAGTACAAGCTTTTGGAGCGCTGCTCCTTAGGCAGGTAGCTCGTCACTAGTAATCTGGTGTTCTGTGATTTTTAACTTTATCTTTGTGTCATCTGCAAACAAACCCAGAATGCCCTCAGTTCCTTCATTTAGATCATTAATGTATAAAGTGAAAAGTTGTGGTCCCAACACTGAGCCTTGTGGAACACCACTGGTCACCGGCTGCCATCTTGAGAAGGACCTTGTTCTCCCCACTCTCTGCTTTCTGCCAGATAGCCAATCTTCTATCCATGCTAGCACCTTGCCTCTGACACCATGGGTCCTTTAACTTTCTCAGTAGCCTCCTGTATGGCACCTTGTCAAAAGTCTTCTTGAAGTCCAGGTAGATAACATCCATTGGCTCTTTTTGATCCAACCTGTTTGTTTCTTCCTCAAAAGTTTCAAGCAGATTTATCAGATATGACCTCCTACTGATGAAGCCATGCTCACTTTGCCCTATTTTTTGATATACTTTCAAGTATTCAGAAATCTCATCCTTCACAATGGATTCCTGGATCTTACCCGAGACTGAGGTTAGACTAATTGGTCTGTAATTTTCCATCTTTTGCCTTACACTCTTTTTTTTTAACAAGAGTCGGAAAAATATTGAATGAGAGGGCATAGATTTAAAGTGCTGTGCAAAGAAGCAAGGCTGATGTGAGTCAATTTTTTTTCACACAGCGAGTAGTTAGGGTCTGGAAATGTGGTGGAGGCAGATTCAACTGAGGCATTCAAGAGGGCATTGGATGATCATTTGGATAGAAATAGTGTGCAAAGGTATAGGGACAAAAGAAGGAGGTTGACACTGATTAATAATGCTCATTTGAAGAGCTGGCATAGGTGCAATGAGGCAAATAGTCTCCTTCTGTACCGTAACAATTCTGTGATTCACCAGGATGTTGCCTGGGCTGGAGCATTTCAGCTATGAAGAGAGGTAAAAACAATGACTGCAGATGCTGGAAACCAAATTCTGGATTAGTGGTGCTGGAAGAGCACAGCAGTTCAGATAGCATCCGAGGAGCAGCGAAATCGACGTTTTGGGCAAAAGCCCTTCATCAGGAATGCAGCTGTATTCCTGATGAAGGGCTTTTGCCCAAAACGTCGATTTTACTGCTCCTCAGATGCTGCCTGAACTGCTGTGCTCTTCCAGCACCAGCTATGAAGAGAGACTAGAGAGGCTGGGGTTGTTTTCAATAGAACAGTGAAGCCTGAGGGGTCACCTGATTGAGACATACAAAGTCTGAGGAGCATATACATGGTAGGTAGGGAGAAACGTTTCTTGCTAGTAGAGGGATGAATAACCAAGAGATACAATTTTAAGGCAAGGAGCAGGGGGTTTAGAGGAAATTTAAGAAAAACCATTTTCACCCAGAGAGTGTATGTATGTAGAACTCTCTGTTTGAAAGGGTGGTGGAAGCAAGAACCCTGAAGACCTTTAAGAAATATTTGGATGAGCACTTCAAATGCCAGAGCAAATAAGGTTATGGACCAAGTGCTGAAAATGGGATTAGAATAGTTGAACATCTAATGACTTGTGTAGACATGATTACTAAAGGGCCCTATTTCCGAACTGTAAGAGCAATGGAACCACATTAGTCCTACTGAACTCAGCCTCACATGGTGTTGTGTGTATAGCCATGAGTCTGTTGAAATCAATTGTTCTAACCATGCTGCAAAGCTATTATATGGTTGCCTGTGGAGATTCTCTGGGTGTACTGGATTTACAGCAGAGCACTCAGTTAAACCTGTTAAAATTGTAAATGATAATCCCATCAAAGTACTGGAACTTACAAATATGGTAATCATACAGACAAGGCCTGAGAAAACCTCCAGGTGCAATGGAAGATAAGGTTACAGGTGAAATGAGAAGCTTTGTTGATGGACAGGTAACAAATAAGAAAGAAGACGAGTTCAAATCCCTGCACCTTTTTGCTGATATTTCACTGAGTGAGGCATTTGATCTGTTTCACAGGGTGTTTGGCTGAAATTTTAAACATCTAATGACATAGGAAGTTAATTGCATTCCTCTGAGCTTCCTGCAATTGATAATTAACATTCTTCTTGTGACTTGGCAGTTTTATCTAACATGGTGCACGCAAATCTGAATTACCTTAAACCATTACATTTCAACAACTGACAACATTTATTACTAAGGTTTACTCACAAAGAATCTCTAATGATTTCAGGTGTCAGAGGGCCTTGTACTTGTAACTGTATCCCCCCAAAAAATTAGCATATAGAGGATAGAACTAAACTTGGGGGAAAACAAATAAACATTGAAACAAATAAAATTCTGTTCAATGAATCATCTGAACTAACTTTTTAAAATTCTTTCACATAATTTGGCCATCACTGGTGAGGCCTGCATTTGTTAACCATCTCTAATTGCTCTTGAGAAGATGATAAGCAGTTGTGGATTTTGAGTGACTGCCTTGGGGAGTTGGCAAGGAATTTGTCAAAATCAGCGTAACTACTAATTGAAAAAGATGGTTTGTAAGCTTGCATTGTCTAATGAATAAGGACAGCATTGATTATGAGGTAGTGAGATCATGACTCTAGTTAATTAAATAGAAGATCCTATTGCACCTAGACAGCAAGTGTCTGTTTTGTCAGAGGATATGAGAATAGTGCTGAGAATGGACTTGAGACTAGAGCACACTGCAATTTAAATGGGAGACAGAACGAGTAAAGGGATGATGGTCAATATCATACTTGGCACTTTTTTTGTAATAAGCTTAAAAGATTTCTTGAGGAAATTCTGTAGTTATGGTTTTATTGGTTTTTGGGTCTGTTATCAAAATTTTAAATTTTAGATTGGCCAGAAAAATGAAAGTGCACGGGATACAGGGCAATGTGGTGAGTTGGACCCAAAATTGGCTCAGTGACAAAAACATATGCACATACACATTAGGAGCAGCAATAGGTCATTAACCCTTTGAGCCTGTTCTATCAGCATTCAATAAGATCATGTCTGATGTCAGTATAATTTCAAATCTGCATTCCCATCTACTTCTGATAACATTTCATCCCTTTGCTTAATAAGATTTTATCCAACTCATTTTAAAAAGATTCAATGTCTCTGCTTCCAAACGCTTTTCAAGAACAGAGTTCCAAAATTCATGACATTCTGAGAGATTTGTAGAAATATGTCAAGCAAATGCAAGCAGATGTCCCAAACCCTGGAACCGGATAGACACTTTTTGGACTCCGACTCCTTGTTAGAGAGAATAGTGTAACTCCCCCTTGCTGTGCTGTCCCGTTACCACTACGTTCCTTCTTACTGTCCCTTGAATGGTTTTCTGTACCACGGTTCCAGGGTCAGTTTGCGCATCCACTCTGCAGCCCTCACTATCATTGAGACAAGCTGAAAGACCTCAAATCTACTGGCCAATTGCAAAAGCTTAGAATCCCAGACTCTACATCCCCTTACCTGCCTCACTCAGAGTCATATTCTCTTGTCCCTGAACACTGACCAAATCAGACAATATAACCCTAAGAGGTGTGACTGCCTCCTGGTGCAAAGAATCCAGGTAACCTTCCCCTCTTTGATATATCAAAGTATCTGTAATTTTCCCTTCAGCAGATAAAGTCAGAGCTGAAGGTGCTCAAAATCAAACATTTGTGAAGATGTGTTTGCTTAGTATCTAGGAACCCCTTCACGTTTCAGCTGTGACACATCACTTATCCTATCATTTTCAATGTATTCTAAGGGACTACTTAATTATTGTATTCAACTTTGTATTTAATTCAGGTTTTATATATTTTATTAATCATATCATGATTCACAATATTTTGAATCTTAGCATCAGAAAAAACCTTAATCACTTATCAGAGTAATCACCAATTAACAGCCTCTTTTCCTATAGTCTGACTGTGTCAATTAGGATTGTACAGTATTCACAAGTTTAGGAGAATGAGAGGCAATCTCACAGAAACCTCTAAAAATCTAACAGGATGAGATAGGGTAGATGCAGGAACAATGTCCTTGATGACCAGGGGAGTCCAGATCAGGGGTCACAGTCCGTGCTGTACATCTCTATGACTCTATAAGGGGTAAGCCATTTAGAACTGAGATGAAGAGAAAATCCTTCACCCAGAAAGTGGTGACACTGTGGAATTCTCTGCCTCTGGAAACTGTTCAGGCCGAAACATTGCAGAGAAGATTTACCAGGATGTTGCCTGGAATGGAGAATAGGTCGTACGAGGATAGGTTGAGAGTGCTAGGCCTTTTCTCGTTGGAACGGCGAAGGATGAGGGGTGACTTGATAGAGGTTTACAAGACGATCAGAGGAATAGATAGAGTAGACAGTCAGAAACTTTTTCCCCGGGTACAACAGAGTGTTACAATGTTCGGCAAAACATCGTGGGCCAAAGGGCCTGTTCTGTGCTGTATTGTTCTGTGTTCTATTGAAGCTTTCAAGAAAGATGTAAGTGTTGGTATAGTTCTTAGGACTTGAAGGATCAAAAGTTATGGGAAAAAGCGTTGGATTATCACATTGATGGTGTAGCAAGTTTGAATGGCTGAACAGCCTACTCCTGGTCATATATTCTATGTTTCTATTATGAAGAGAGAAGAAGGGTTCAGTGGAAAAGAAATAACATGAGTTTGCAGCATGGATAGTTATCTGGGACTTTGATATTGTGCTAATTTCTGAAGCATGGACAGAGCAAGGTCAGGAATGGATGTTGCAGGTTCCAGGGTTTAGATCTTTCATTAAGATCAGTGAAGGTGGTAAAAGAGGAGGAGGTGTGGCTTTGTTAGTCAAGGACAGTATAAGGTGTCTGAAAGATCTTTTGACGAGGACTTATCTACTAAGGTGTTAGAATTATAAGGTTAGAAACAGGAGAGGTGAGGTCACACTGCTGGGAGTTTTTTTACAGGCCTCCACAAAATTCCAGGGATGTGGAAGAGAGGATTGGCAAACCGATTCTGGGCAAGAGTGGAAGAAACAGGGTAGACATTATGGGAGACTTTAACTTCCCCAACATTGACTGGAAATGCTATAATTCTAGTATGTCGGATGGATCAGTTTTTGTCCAGTATGTGCAGGATGATTTCCTGACACAGTATGTCAAAGGGCCGACAAGAGGGGAGGCCACACTGGATCTGGTACTTGGCATGAACCAGGCCAGGTGTTTGATTTAGTGATAGGTGAGCACTTTGGAGAGAGTGACCATAATTATGTTTAGTTTAGCAATGGAAAGGGATAGGTACATGCTGCATGGCAAGAGTTATAGATGGGGGAAGGGCAATTATAATGCAATTAGGCAAGACTTAGGAGGCATTGAATGGGACAGCAAAATGCAGGGGATGGGAACAATCAAAATGTGGAACTGGTTTAAGAAACAGATATTGCATGACTTTGATAGCTATGTCCCTATCAGGCAGGGAGGAAGTGATAAAGTAACGGAACTGTTGTTTACTAAAGAAATTGTATCTCTTGTTAAGCGGAAGAGGGAGGCTTATGTGACATTGAGGTGAGATGATTTAGATGAGGCGATGGAGAGTTACAGAGTAGCTAGGATGGATTTAAAGAGAGATAAGAGGAAGGAGGGGACATGAGCAGTCTCCAGCAGGTAGAATAATAGAGAACCCTAAAGCTTTATTTAGATATGTGAGGAATAAAAGGATGACTAGGGTAAGAATTGGTCTGTCAAAGACAAAAGTACGAAGTTGTGTGTGGACCCTGTGGAGATTGGAGAGGTGCTAAATGAATATTTCTCATCTGTTTTCACTCGGGAAAAGGAGAATATTGTAGAGGAGAAGACTGAGATATGGGCTATTAAGACTTTAAAGGATTGAGGTTAGTAAGAAGGAGGTGTTATCAATTCTAGGAGGTGTGAAAGTAGATAAGTCCCCTGGGCCAGATGGGATTTTTCTGAGAATTCTCCGGGAAGCTAGGGAGGAGATGGTGGAGCCTTTGGCCTTGATCTTTGAGTCGTCATTGCCTACAGGTTTAGTACCAGAGGACTGGAGGATTGCAAATGTAGTGCCCTTGTTCAAGAGGGGCAGTAGAAGTGACCCAGGTAATTATAGACCAGTGAGCCTTACATCTGTTGTAGGAAATCTTTTGGAAAGGATTATGAGATAGGATTTATAATCATCTAGCAAGCAACAATTTGATTGGAAATAGTCAACATGGATTCGTTAAGGGCAGGTTGTGCCTCACACTGAGTTTTTTGAGAAGGTGACCAAGCATGTGGATGAGGGTAGGGCAGTTGATGTGGCGTACGTGGACTTCAGTAAAGCCTTTGATATGGTTCCACATGGAGAAAATGCAGAGGCATGAGATTGAAGGTGATTTAGCGGTTTGGATTAGAAACTGGCTTTCTGTAAGAAGGCAACAAGTGATGATTGATGGAAAATATTCAGCCTGGAGTCCAGTTACTAGTGGTGTGCCACAAGGATCTTTTTTGGGACCATTGCTGTTTGTTATTTTTATAAACGTCTTGGACGCAGGCATAGATGGATGGGTTAGTAGGTTTGCAGATGATACTAAAGTCAGTCGAGTGGTGGACAGTGTGGAAGAATGTTGCAGGTTGCAAGGAGACTTGGAGAAACTGCAGAATTGGGCTGAAAGGTGGCAAATGGAGTTAAATGCAGATAAATGTGTGGTGATTCACTTTGGGAAGAATAAGAGGAAGGCAGAATACAGGGTCAATAGAAAGATTCATGGTAGTGTGGATGTGCAGAGGGAACTTAGTGTCCATGTATATGGAGCCCTGAAGGTTACCATCCAGGTTGATAATGCTGTTAAGAAGGCATACAGTGTGTTAGGTTTTATTGGTAGAGGGATTGAATTCCAGAGCCGTGATGTCATGCTGCAACTGTACAAAATGCTAGTGCGGCCTTACTCTGAGTATTGTGTGCAGTTCTGGTCACCCCATTTCAGGAAGAATGTGGAAGCATTGGAAAAGGTGCAGAGGAGATTTACGAGGATGTTGCCTAGTCTGGAGCGAAGGTCTTATGAGGAAAGGCTGAGGGACTTAGGTCTATTCTCATTGGAGAGAAGAAGGCTAAGAGGGGATTTAATAGAGACATACAGGATGATCAGAGAATTAGATAGGGTGGACATTGAGAGTCTTTTTCCTAGGATGATGATGTTTGCTTATATGAGGGGGCATAGCTGCAAATTGACGGATGGTAGATTTAAGACAGTTGTCAGAGGCAGGTTCTTTACTCAGAGAATGGTAAGAACATGGAATGCCCTGCCTGTCAATGTAGTTAACTCAGCCACATTAGGGGCATTTAAACAGCTCTCGGATAAGCATATGCATGATGGGATGGTGTAGGGCGATGGACTTACATTAGTTCACAGGTCAGCACAACATCGAGGCCGAAGGGCATGTTCTGCGTTATATTGTTCTATGTTCTACGAAAGCATACAGAAATAGACAAAGTTATAAATGTCATGTTCTGTTTTGAAGGAACAGAAACTTAGGGCAGAATGCTTCCCTCCCTGGTATGGTGTGTATAATGGTGAAAAAGCTGGAAAATATGGTGAGAATGAAAATAAACTCAGATTCTTGACATTGAAGAAAAACTTTTCCAACTTCTCCCCAAGGTGTAAATGGTGACTTCAGAAATCTCACAACTGAGCAGTGACTCCCTTATCCCCATATATTTGCATCTCATTAAAGGCCCAATTCACCTTGTTTATGTGAGCAGTGGGACTCTCTGCCATTGCTGGCTTCCCCAAGGGAAGAATGCTACCAATCATTTCTATGTTTCTTTGAGAACGTTCTGTAACCAACTTGCAGTCATCATTAGCAGCAAAAGTACCCCCTCCATCAATGTTCAAATTACACATGTTTATCAATGTTAAATTGTGCAACTTGTGTCAGATATCCTATGTGCTGCCATAGTCTTTGTTTTGTTTGGATAGAATGAAACTCCAATGTTTGTTTCCTTAATATGCTATTGTATAATATAGATATTTTTATGAATAAAGCATATTTTTGAAATTTAAAAAAACCTGTTACATTCCAGAGAACTCTCAGGTTCCTGTCTCCCACCAAGGTACTCAGGTCATATAGGGATGCCTGCTGAGAGGCAAAGGGAGGCGAACACCTTTATGATACTCAGACTAAACAGGATGGAGAAACAATGCTGGTCACACTTCCACCAGGGCCACAGTGCAACAGACTGTAGATTCCCTAAAGATGAGGTTTTGATGCCTGGACCACTGCAGTGGGGCATTGTAGTATTGTCCATAAGGGTGCCCCACATCACTGTGGTATTTTGTGCTCTTCACACCCAGAATCCAACAAAGAGACGATATCCTGGGCAAACATGAAGTGGGAGGTCAGCAACAATCTTCTGAGGGTAAGAATGAACACGTAGATCAGGCCATTGAGCAGGACCCTTGGACAGCCATGTGGAATTTGCACATTCTCCCTGTGTGTGCCTGGGTTTCCTCTGAGCACTCTGGTCTCATCTCACAAAGATGTGCAGATTAAGTACATTGCCCACGCTAAATTGCCCATAATGTCCAGGCATGTGCAGGCTAAGTGGATAGCCATGGGAAATGCAGGGTTACAGGGTTAGGGGTGGGTGGGGGGTCTGGATGGGCTGCTCTTCAGAGGGTTGGTGTCAACTTGATGGGTCAAATGGCCTGCTTCTATACTATAGGGATTCTGTGAAGATAGCATGACAGAGCAATGTATTGCCAATCTGAGAGGCCAGAGATAACCTCAGTGAATCTCGCTTCCAGGATGAATGAGGTGTATTGGAACTATGTTTAATTGCTTAACATTCTATTGGTAATATGGCAAACAGCTTTTATATAGAGCAAAGGACATGTGGACCTTGTTATTTTTGCCTTTCACATTGCTGAATAAATGCCTCATTATCCATCTGACTGTATTCTTAATCTCTTTGGGTTTTAACACTTTTAAATATCTACACACAATAAGACCATAAGATGTAGGAGCAAAGTTATGTATAAATGTCCTACTAACCATTAGAGAAGAAGTAGCAGACAGTGAGACAATGAATGAACATCGCAAGGTATTAGGGTTAGATAGTTCTTCAGCCTGCATTTAGTTCATGAAACTTGCGTGCTGTGTAGTAAAGATTCTCAAAGCAGCCAGCAGGTTAAGAGGAATCCTGAATAATCTGTGACAGGCAGCACTTTCATAGAATCATACAGTATGGAAGAGGTCCTTTGGCCCATCAAGAACCACCAAAAATACACTAAATCTACACTAGTCAGACTTTCCTGCACTTGGCCCATAGCATTGAATGTTCTGACACTTCAAGAGCTCATGCACACACTTTTCAAAGGTTGTGAGGTTACCTGCTTCAACTACGCACCCCCCTCACCCAAGGCACTGCATTCCAGACTTTATCTTACTCTAGTTAAAAAGGATTTCTTCAAGTTCCCTTTAAATCTCATGCCTTTCACCTTAAAATTATGCCCCCCACTCCATTACTGACCCTTCAACTAAGGGGGAAGTCACTTTTTTGTTCACCCTGTCCACGCACCTCATAATTTTCTAACTTCCCCCTCAACCTTCTCTGTTCCAATTTTAAAAAGCCTGAGCACAGTGTTATGTGGTTTTTGCCCACAGCACAGTGCACTATTAGGTGCAATGGAAATGTGAGCTGTGCATTGTACATCTCCCTGCCTTGAATGGCAATGTGTTCCCTTCAAAAGTTGATTCATAAAGTATACCTTTCCTTGCAGAGATGTGTGGAAACATCACTGACTCCATTCTCTCATTCACGTTTGACTATGAATGGAATTTCATGTGCATGTCAGGCTTGAGCATAATCCCAGCAAACCATGTTCAGCATCAGTGTTATTTACATTATTCGCAAAACACCTTGTCAACAGACATCAACAACATAGTTCAATGAGTCCTGAGATGCATGAGACAATGATTAGCCATTACTTCTTTCATCCTTGGGATGTTCACCTCTGACATGCGTATGACTTAGCCAGGTCTGACAGTGTAAACTATACTACAGAAGAATGAATAGCAGTGAAAATGACCATATATTTACAAGTGGAATATATGATGTGACACCAAAGCCACCTAATATACTCTCATTAAGTTTTCTTCTTCCTTTTCCTCCCACTCTGTTTAAGTGCAGTCCTGCGTTCTGCAGCTGGGCTGGAGGGACCCTGCTCTGTGATCGGCCCTGTTATCTTGGATAATATTGGAAGCAATTTCTTTGCTGAGAGTTTCTTGCCCTGATGTAGGTCACTCTCCTTGGCTTGCTGCAAGCTTCGGCATCACAAGGACAGGGTTGGTATATTGTTAGGCAGAAAGTACCTAATGGGTGCTTTAAGGTCTGATCAATATGATTTCAAGTGCACTTTAGTACAAATCTCCTTATTATATATTAAAGAAATAGGCAACTAGTGAATGTATCTATTAGATTAAACTGCATAATTATATATAGATACGTAAGCCTCACACTGACATCTATCTGTTGGGGACTTCAGTGATGGTGGCACTCAGAACTCTATCTCAGATTTTAGGGCACTGGTCTTGCAAACCCCAGCACAATAGTGAAAAGTCTGAAGAGTGGGGCAAAGTCCCTGATATTAATACTATTCTGAGTCTTAGATTACCTGCTGAATTGCAATTTCATAATATCTTCAGTACTTTTCCAAACATTCCATTGTGAATATGAAAGATTTCCATGTTATTCTGTGTTAACTACATAAAAGATTGGTTCCCATAGACAATCAAGGTTATGCAATTCTCTCTCAACCAAAACAGGCATGTTTTCATTATAACAGGCCTATTTTAATGTATTTTTCCACTTTGCTTCAACTGTTCATTATTGACTAGATTGTGCTCCTGAATTTAATCTATAAAGTCTAGTCTTTAACCAAGGTGCATGTCTCTGAGCTGGTGGAGGATGCAGTTGAAAGAGTGTTCTGAATGTTATAGCTCAAGCATCATGGTATGAGGGATTATTCACAGCTTGCAATGTTTGAAGTAGTGACAGTTTGGTCTTCAATATGGCACCATAGCCATCTATGCCAGAATGTCCTTGCAGTGGCACTTGTGACTCTCCAGCTGCAAAATTCCCTGAGAACAACAGCCAAGAGCCAGTTACACAATTAATAAGGGGAGAGAAGAATACATAAGAAAAGTTAGTCCAGGCCACAGTAGACTGTGTAGCAAATCTCACTTGACAAAACAGTCTAAAACTGGGAAACCCTCCCTTATAGTTGAACTGTCACTGAAAATGATAAGACATCTTCCATTTTGAGAGACTTTTATTGTGCTTTTGTTTAAAGTCATTTATTGAAGAGTTTGATTCATTGTTTTGATTGGACTGTATCATCATGTGTGTAGACCTAAAATCTGGTTTTTGATGTTGATAGTGTATTTGTTGCTTATTCTGCTAATATTGGTGAAATCCCAGGGGATCAAAGGGCTGCTCTCTCATTAGAGAGAGACAACTGGTGGTGGTTTAACCTGAGGGTCACTATGCCTCAGGCAAGGGGAGAGATTGAGAAGGCAGGGCCTTCATGGTGACCTCAGCCAATATGGGAATTGAAGTCATGTTGTTGACATCACTCTACATTGCAAACCAACTGTCTGAGCTAACTAAAGCTCCTTTTTAGAATCCCTACTGTGTGGAAACAGGCCCTTTGGCCCAACAAGTCCAAACCAACCCTCCAAAGATATCCCACAGAAGAATATCTCCTCTATTTATGTACATGCTGGCAGGTGAATTTTTTGTGAAAAACTTGAGTCATGATTTGGTTGTGAACTAGTTTAAACTGTATGTTCTTCAGGTTTGGGAATAGATTATAACACAGATAGTTGGTACTTGAATCCTCTGCTCCAATCCTGACTCACCCTCACAACGCGCAGCCCTCCAATCCCTCTGCTCCAATCCTGACCTCACCATCAAGCCAGCGGACAAAGGGGGCGCAGTGGTAGTCTGGCGCACTGACCTCTACATCGCTGAAGCCAAACGCCAACTCGAGGACACCTCTTCCTACCGCCCCCTTGACCATGACCCCACCCCCCATCACCAAACCATCATCTCCCAGACCATACAGAACATCATCACCTCAGGAGATCTCCCACCCACAACTTCCAACCTCATAGTCCGGGAACCCCACACTGCCCGGTTCTACCTCCTTCCCAAGATCCACAAGCCTGACCACCCTGGCCGACCCATTGTCTCAGCATGCTCCTGCCCCACTGAACTCATCTCTACCTACCTCAACACTGTCCTATCCCCCCTAGTCCAGAAAC
>NC_057713.1:2023663-2029956 GCF_004010195.1 Chiloscyllium plagiosum
TAGCTTATCTCTCCACGCTTCAGGCTCTCTGCCTTTATTCCTGATGAAGGGTTTTTGCCCAAAACGTCGATTTTGCCTGTCCTCGGATGCTGCCTGAATTGCTGTGCTCTTCCAGCATCACTGATCCAGACTTTGAATTCTTAGGCCATTACAGAAATCAATATGCAAATGAGGGGATTGGTTAGCTGGAAGGTTAGTTTACTTTGCAAGGTCATGCCTAACAGCATAGGTTCAATATCTACACCATCTGAGGTTAGCATGAATGACTCTCCTTCTCAACCTCCCCCTTACCTGATTATGTGGTAACCCTCAGATTAAACCACCACCAACTGTCTTTCTCTAACGAGAGAGAGTAGCCCTATGATCCTGTAGGGCGATGGTGACTTCATTTCAAATTATGAACTTGATTGCAAAGCCTGTTCATTCAAGATCACATGGAAAGAACTGGGGAAAATATAAAATTACATATTAATGTTTCTGTTTAAAAAATATTTTTTGCAACTGGAAGAGGAACATTTTGTCTTCTTAAGAGATTAGGTTTAACCCTGACTCCTTGAAAATGTTTGGCAGAAAATCCAATCTGAACTAATCAAAACATCTTGCTTTTGTTTACCAAATTTTTATTTTCCTTATCTTTCTCATATAAGGTTAAGAACAAACATCAAAATCTGAACATTGTTTTAAAGGAGAAAAACTATAAACAAAAAAATTTAAAAGATAGGAAAGTTTCTGTTCCTTTCCTACTGTTAACCTGTAAAGTTGTGGTGTTGTTTAAATGTCCCTCTATAAATCTTTCCATCAAGAACTATTGAAATCAATATTTAATTGTGAGATCAACTTTTTTCTTCATTTTATATTTCTTTTGATAGTTTTATTAGTCATGTGATAAGGCACATGAAGAGTTAGGGTGAAAATGTTTTAATGTATCTTTCTTTTAAAGTATGCACGATTACTCGTTTTCTGTTAAGTGTTAATTTGAATTAAATTGAGAACATCAAAGTTGACTTTTATTACATTCACTTGTAGGATATGGCTATTGCTGACTGGGGCAGCATTACTGCCACCCGTCGTTGCCTTGGAATGATGGTGACATACTTTCTTGAACTGCTGCAGTTCATATGCTGCATGTAGACACAATGATGTTGGGGAGGGAATTCCAAGAATTTGACCTAGCAACACTGAGGACCAGTGCTATATTTCCAAGTCTGATTGCAAGTAGCTTGGAAGAGAATTTTATTTGTCGTCCTAGATGCAGTCTAGTTATTATGTTGAGGCATGTGTAAGTCTTTAATTTGGATGAGACCAAAGATATAGGAGCATAAGTCAGCCATTCAGCAAATTGATTCTGCTCCACCATTAAAGCAGATCATGGCTTATCTAATAATCCTCAGATTGTCTCTGTATTAATGTTGCACTCCATTGTCCTGATTCAGGTATCTGTTGCTCAAGCTTCTTGGTGCACATACAATGTACGTGTGGTTAAAAACTGAGGATTTCTTCTCCTACTGTCATAACAGTGTGGATGTTTTATAATTCCTAATGAAGGGCTTATGCCCAACATGTCGATTCTCCTGCTTCTCAGATGCTGCATGACCTGCTGTGCTTTTCCAGCACCACAATCTCGACTCTGGCTGCTTTATGGTCCAAGATGTGAAATGAGCAGGTCTTGCTGTGCAGACTGTAGGACCTTGAAAGACAATTGCTATTTTGGCAATTGGGGCGAATCATTCCGTATTATAATCCATTGCTGTGCCTCACTGTCTTGAGAGACCTTGCATATGATCAATTTGTAATGATTGGTGCTATGATTGGTCTCTATGCAATCAATCATAACTTCCACATATGTCCATTTGTGATCTCAAGTATCTGTATAATGCAATTGCTCTTTAAAGGGCCTCATATTGCATTAAAATGGAACCCCCTTTCCTGACAAAACATTTATTCTGCGCACGCCAGCTTTGATTGCAGCTGTTTATATCAAGATTACAATAGAGACGAAGATGAAGCTTTAGTGAATCACAGACTCAGCATTTGAGGGTCACTGCAGTACAGTGGTATTGTCCCTACTTCTGGATCAGGAGGCCTGGGTTCAAGTCTCACCTATTCCAATGGTATGTCTTAACATCTCTGAACAGATAAATAGAAATACTCAGACTCTGCCTCTCAGTTTACACGACCCCAAAATGTTCATATTCCCTTCTTGGATGCCCTCCCTGTCAAACCCACTGGCTTTGATCTTAGTCACATTTCTACCCAAGCTGTTTAACTGTTCACCTCCCTACTCTATCTGCTAAGTCCCAGGTATATCTGTAGTCATACCAGACATAGTGCTACATTTCTCTCTCATCAAAGTCAGGGTGCTGCTGACTGTCAATGACACATTCCTCCCCGATTTGCATCGTCCCTTTCCTCCCTTGCTCTCTTATCTCTTCCTTATATGTTGAATGGCCCCAGCTTTACAACTATTGTCTACTCTGCATCCCAGCATGCTGCCTCCAATTCTGACAATTGAGTTCCCTAGCTTCACACAACAACAGCAGCCTCTGATATTCTCCCTTCACTTTCATTGCGTTGATAATGCTAAGAATTGACCAGGATCCATTCACACAATTGACTTGAACAGGTATTCCCAACTGATGGGTAACTGGACCCCTGACTGGTATCTGTGCAAATCCCTGGACTGACTACACTGGACCTGCGAGACTGATCATAGCTCCCTTCCCTACCAGCAGTGATACAAAACAATGAACCTGACTGTTCCAAGTAACTGACTGAAAGCAAACATTGCCCTAGACTTACTGTGCCGAGACACCCTGACTGAAGACGGTCTTCCTTGATGGCCCTTACATTTTAAGACATGGCCATTTAGTTCATGCACATGCAGTGTGTTTTGCCACACTAGCCGCTGGCACATGGTGTAGATGTGAATGAAGTAGCATACTGCCATACAACATTGTCCACACCTTTGAATGATCAATGCTAACACCATGATAAAGTGCATGGCCATGTGTCTGTGCTAAAAATGCTGAGTATCCAAGTAGGTACAAAGACAACACGCAAAGAATCCAGAGGTGCACCCAGGTCTAATCTATCAGGTGGGCATCTGTTCCTGTGCGCAATGTCCTGGCAGCAGCATTACGATGATAAGTGCCAGAATTCTCCAACATGCAACATCCAAGTGTCGGACTTTATTGTAAGTGGATCATAAATGTGTCATGAGATACGGAGAGACTGAGATCTGTCCAATGCCAACAGTCATGTACTTGGGGTGGGGGTGGGGTCTGTATGTTTGGTGGTTGCTGCCATGAGATGTTACTAACTGTTGTCCAATATGGAAGTCTGGAGAAAAAAAGATGAGCTGGAGTGCCAGGTTACCACTGATTTTCATGTCGGGTACCGTCACCTTTGAGTTTGGTTTTAGCATACGTGGGAGAATGGGGAAACTGTATCTCAATGAAATAAGGTTAGGGAATAATACAATGCTAAGGTACGCAAATAGGCTTCTCACTGCTCACTAGTGAGATTCTTGTCTCGTCATCTGAAGCACATTTAGAGAATTGTACGTTTTCCTTTTGACATTAACAATCTTATTTCTGCTGACCCCACCCTATTTTCCCAACTGATTTGTCAACAACCATGTTCTTCATGGGCTGGGAAGATTCCACCTGTGGTTCCGAATCAGGAGGACTCATGACTTGCCACGTGGTGTTCCTACAGCTCTCTTGCCCTTGTCCTTCTGGAGGTTGTGAGTTTGATAGGTGCTATTAAAGCAGCCTTGGAGAGTTGCTGCAGTGCAT
Organism: Chiloscyllium plagiosum; assembly: GCF_004010195.1. Lineage (NCBI taxonomy): Eukaryota > Metazoa > Chordata > Chondrichthyes > Orectolobiformes > Hemiscylliidae > Chiloscyllium > Chiloscyllium plagiosum. The sequence goes on from NC_057713.1 coordinate 2,027,461, forward strand.
CTCGTAGCTGCTTGCTACTGTTGATACTGTGTACTAGATACAAAAGATACAAAATATATTTTTAAAATTGTAAAGAAAGCTCAACAGCACCATCTGGTGTAAGCTTTATGATGGTCCAGTCCTCTAGTATCCTTTCCATACCTAGGGCCAAAGACTCCACAATTTATTTATTTCCCTCAGTAAGACAAGACACATCCTATGTTAAAGAATGGCTTATTAATTTTAACTTTGAGTATACAAACCTATTAAGACCCTCCCTTATATCATTATTTTATTCTATTAAATTGTAACAAGAAATTTGAACACACGGATGTCCTAAAGACCAAGAAGCAAGGAGAGGGCCAAAGGGCCTGTACTGCGCTGTATTCTTCTATGTTCTATGTTATATCATTATTTTATTCTATTAAATTGTAACAAGAAATTTGAACACACGGATGTCCTAAAGACCACGAAGCAAGGATCCTTTATTTCACTGGCATTGGACCATAACAAACATGAAGGGAAATACAAGTTAAACATAGAAGACACAGTATTTAATGGAATTAAGCCTGTGGTTTACATTGATGAGGAAATGCTTTGTTTATATGACACTTCTACTTATTAAACTTCCTTTCCGTAAAGACACCCTTTCTTTCAGAAAGGGTTCATTTGTTTTGCTCCAGCTGCCTTGTTCAACAGCCTCATTCGCCATTACCACCAATTTGTGGTCTCCTTTCATCTGTTATGACATTATCTTCATGCTACTTTCTTGTGAAGACAGGTGAAAAGTGTTCATTAAGTATCTCATTTAAGTGTTCTGCTGCAGAACCTTCCTTGTCTGGACTACACTATCAAGATTCTGGTCTTACTCTGGTTATCTAATGGTACAGAACAAGCATATGGTTTAATCAAGTTTCTTCATTGACCTTTCTGCATGCACGAGTCCATTGATCTGCTGTTTTAAAAAAAATTCTCAAGGTCAGGTTCGTAGGAGAGTAGTCTGACACAGAACAAACGACCAAGAGGCGAGACTGCTAGAATATCTTCATTGACCTTTCTGCCTGCACGAGTCCATTGATCTGCTGAGCAAAGCCTCTTCAAGATTTCAGTAGGTGACCAGAACACTCCTTCCTGATGATTACCTCCCTCATATTATCACGTTTATAGTGTGAAGTATGTCAATGCTGACTGATGTTATCCAACCTTCTCTCACCTGGGGTTCTGCTAGACACTTGTAACACCACAAGAGGCAGAAGCAGTAGTGGGCCATTCAGCCATTGAGTCTGCTCCAACGTTCAATAAAATCATGGCTTCTCTGACAATCTTCACCTCTACATCCCCGCCTTTTCTCCAAAATACTTGATTCCCTTCTTGATTAAAAATCTGATTATCGCAGCCCTGCATATACTTGCCCTGGTCTCCTTGCATATGGATATACACTACTTCAAAATTGGAAGAGTTGATCATTGAACTGAACATTGTGTAATCATTAAGGAGGTTGGCCAAACAAGGCTCTTCCTTTCTGACAGAACTAGTTTAATTTGGGAGACCTGGTAGGCACAGATGAGTTGGATGATTCTAGGAGTGAACATCTTCCTACTTCACACTCCTATGATGGAGGGAAAGACATTGATGAAGCACCTGAAGATGCTTGGGCACATGACACTTACCTGAGAAACTCCTACAGAGGTGACCTGGAGCTGAGATGGTTCACATTAATCGTTAAAACCATTTCCCTTTGTGTTAGGAATGCTTATGGCCATTGGCGATTTTTCCATAATTACCATTTACTCCAATTTTGTTAAGGTTCTTTGATACCAAACTTGCTCAAATGCTGCCTTAATGTCAAGGTAGTTACTCTTTCCTCACCTCTGGAAGCCAGATCTTTTCTCTGTTTGGACAAAGGCTGTTTGGAGAAGAGGGATTACTGGACCTCAAACTGTGACTCTGCGCTCTCTCCGCAGATGCTACCAGACTGGCTGAGTTTCTCCAGTTATTTCTATTTTTGTCACTTCATCCCAGGAATGAGTTGAGTGAAGCAGTAGTTATCTTGCCTTTACTGGTCAGTGCATTGAATATAGGAGTTGGGAGGTCAGGTTGTGGCTGTTCAGGACATTGTGGTGTGGGAAAAGCACAGCAGGTCAGGCAGCATCCGAGGAGCACAAGAATCGATATTTCGGGCAAAAGCCCTTCATCAGAATATTGATTCTCCTGCTCCTCAGATGCTGCCTGACCTGCTGTGCTTTTCCAGCAGCACACTATTGACTCAATCTCCAGCATCTGCAGTCCTCACTTTCGCCTTTTCAAATATTAAGCACACTTCTGGTCTTCCTACTATATGTTGTGAAACTTGAAAGGATTCAGAAAAGATTTACAAGGACGTTGCCAGAGTTGGAGGATCTGAGCTACAGGGAGAGGCTGAACAGGCTGGGGCTGTTTTCCCTGGAGCATTGGAGGCTGAGGGGTGACCTTACAGAGGTTTACAAAGTTATGAGGGGCATGGATAGGATAAATAGA
>NC_057713.1:2034380-2046689 GCF_004010195.1 Chiloscyllium plagiosum
ACCTCCTTCCACCTATCACATTTCCGACGCCCCTCCCCCAAGTCCCTCCTCCCTACCTTTTATCTTAGCCTGCTGGACAAACTTTCCTCATTCCTGAAGAAGGGCTTATACCCGAAACGTCGATCCTCCTGTTCCCTGGATGCTGCCTGACCTCCTGCGCTTTTCCATCTCTGATCTCCACCTGCAGACCTCACTTTCTCCTCCGAACTATTACCTTCCCAAGTTTCTGATTTATTGCTGGACTTCTCCCACCTTTATAACTTTTTTTTCGCCCCAAGAATTTGTTCTGAAGACTCTGTACCTCAGATAGTGCAGCCAGCGGGGACACGGACAAGTTCTGGAAATTTCTGACCGGCGGATCTCCCGCGCTTCCCCTCCGCACGCGGAGCCCTGACCGGTGACGCGCACGCGCAGCGATGCACAAGACACCGGCTCAGCGCATGCCCAGTTCAACACCTTTCCCTCGACTGTGACGCGCAGCGATGCACAAGACACCGGCTCAGCGCATGCCCAGTCCAACACCTCTTCCACGACTCCGGAGGGAGCCGTGACTGTGACGCGCGCGCGCGCAGGGAGCCTGAGGTCACCGATTCGGCGCACGCGCAGTCCAACACCCCCTTCCCCGATTCCGGCGGGGTCGAGAGCCGGGACCGTTGACGCGCACGCGCAGCGAGGTTGAGGGCACCGTTTCGGCGCACGCGCGGTCGAATCCCCCCCCGCCCCCCCTTCCCCCTCCTCGACTCCGGAGGGAAGTGTCGGACAGGCCGAGGCTGTGGGCAGGGAGAAGGCGCCTCTGCTCCTGAGGCCCGCCGAGGCCACCCCTGGCAGACAGCGGGAGAGCAGCAGAGGCCTGTCCCCCCCCCCCCTCCCCCGGACCGCAGAGCAGCCGGCCAAGGGGGTAGTGGAGCCGCCCTCACCCTCACCCTCACGCCCCAAGCCCAGCCCCAGGCCCAGGCCCAGGCCCAGCCCCCAGCCCCCAGCCCCCAGCCCCAGCCCCATTTACTGGGGGGGCCGCTCTGGAAAGGCGGGGTGAAGCAGGAAGGCCCGCAGAGATGGGACTGTCGAGCTGGTCCTGGGCAAGCCTCTCGAATCCGGGCACGAGGTGACTGCAGTGAAACTGTGCACTGGTCCATTTGAAGATTCTGATCAAACCCTGCTGTCATCAGGCCGTCTGTAATATACTCTGACAGCTCTCAGTCACAACACTCCGCCTTAAAGAAGATTTAAACTCTGGTTCAGATTCTTCACTTCACATCCCTGATTCCGGCATCTCTCTGACTGAGAAATTCTGTTCCTTAAGTGGGAGGAACACCTTGCAAGCGTTTAAACTAAGGAGAGTTTACTCGCCAAATCCCCAGGACTGGATTGTGATTTGCTTTCTTGTCATCTAAGGGAATATGGATTGAGGATGATATTAATGCTGCCTGCCAGGTTGCCCGAATTTCCCTGTCATCTAACAGTAAACCAGTGGTCAGTGCAGACATTGGATGCAGCAATGGAAACCAGAATCTAAAATCATCAGAGAGCTCTCAGAAACCTTTTTTCTCAAGAGCAGCACACTTCACTGTGTTGAATACCTGGTTGAATCTTTCCATAGTGTAAAATAACGAGCTGCGGATGCTGGAGATCTGAAAACCTGTTTTAATTTGTCCATTCACTGGGCCAAACACATTTAGAAGAATTATTCTCCTTGCCCACTCCAAGAACAGTGGAAATTGGGAAAGTGTGGGAAATGTTTATCTCTGCGTCACTTTAAAAGATGTGGAAAACGTGAAACATGACAGCAGTAGTGTTTTAACAAGTTTGTGACAACTGTGACCAAAGCCACCTGGAATCAGGGTGTAGGATTTGTGAAAAATTGAAGTTATTTTGGTCCTTCACTGCCATTATTTATTACAAATTCTGATTAAGTTTACAGCAGATAGTTTGAATTCAGTTTACTAATGTGAGATGTCAGTTTATGTGTTGCTAAATATGATGTGATCAGTATTACTGACTTATCGATCAGGTTTTGATTTGAATTGAATCTGCCTGTGAGGCTGACTTCATGTCCTTTAGATGTTGCTTTGATATACTTTGTTGTGATTAGGGATTTTGTTTAGAAGCTAACTTCAGAGATAGTCAGTGCTCATGGCTTAGACTTACTACTCCAAGTGTTTGTGTCTGTTTTATACCTGTTTACAGCTGAGATGAAACAAGTCCATTTTTAAATTATTTCCCTAAGAGTACCCGTGTGAGGTCTTTATTTTGTGTGTGTCTCACTCTCATTCTTTGCTGGTTTTCCAGCCCATTCCAAACAATGCGCTTCACTTCTCTGCTTCTCTTCTTCCGGCCTGCTCTGCCACTCATCCTGGGACTCTCCTTGGGCTGCAGCCTGAGTTTGCTGCGAGTCTCCTGGAGTCAGGGAGATGGGCATGAATCATGTATGGATGCTGGGGACAGCAGGGGGCTGCCCCATGATACCAGTCACCTGGAGCCCAGATTGGAAAACGGAGAGTTCAGTGACAACAAAGAGTATGAACCCAGAATTGTCCCTTATTACAAAGATCCCAACAAGCCTCACAAGAAAGTGCTCAGGTAAGAATTTAGGATGAAAAGAAATACATGTAAACAATGTTTAAAAGCAAATGCACTCACATTTGGAGTATTTGATTTTGTTCTGCAAAGACAAGAGTTTTTTTTCGTATTAATTATTCCGTTTGTTATCCTCTTGCTGCAAAAGTTCTGACCAGTGCTGTAACAGCCAGCCCAAATGCCCACGTGTAAATTTTAAATTGAGAGTGGTGGGAAACTATTCAACCTACAGACGACATCATAGTTATATCTGATTCTGTCCTTGCCTGATGTTCCTCCAGAAACTCTAATGTTCTGGGAGACATAGGTTCAAATCCCACTGCTCATAAAGGGCTTTTGCCCGAAATGTCGATGCTGCCTGACCTGCTGTGCTTTTCCAGTACCACTGGAATTCCACGAGACTCAAATTCCACTGCAGCAGTGATAAGAATTGCATTCAGTAGAAGTCTGGAATAAAAAGCTAATGTATTGATGACCACTTAACTATTGTTAACATTTTAGCTCATTAGTGCCCTTTGGGGAGACAATCTCCTGTCCTTACCTCCTCCAGCTGACATGTGATTCCAGACCCACAGCAATGTGGTTGACTCTTAACCGTCCTCTGAAATAGCCTAGCAAGCCATTCAGTTCAAGTGCAATAAGGTATGGGCAATAAATGCTAGCCCAGCTAGTGACATACGTTCCATGGAGGAATTTTTTAAAAAAGCATGTCCGTGATTCATTAAGGAGCAATTGAGAGGCAGAGTATTAATCAATTCGTCAGTCATTAAAGACAGCAGTCATTCTGCAAGAATTATTATCAGCCATGGCTCACTTAACATAGAACATTGAACATTACAGCGCAGTACAGGCCCTTTGGCCCTCGATGTTGCACTGCCCTGTCATACTAATCTGAAACCCAGGTAAAAACAATGACTGCAGATTCTGGAAACCAGATTCTGGATTAGTGGTGCTGGAAGAGCACAGCAGTTCAGGCAGCATCCAAGGAGCTTCGAAATCGACGTTTCGGGCAAAAGCCCTTCATCAGGAAGGGAACGGCGGTGAAGGGGGCCCAGGACCTCCATGTCCTCGGCAGAGTGGGAGGGGGAGTTGAAATGTTGGGCCACGGGGCGGTGTGATTGATTGGTGTGGGTGTCTCGGAGATGTTCCCTAAAGTGCTCTGCATATGCCTGTCCAATGATGACTTAAATGCACTTAAACTTGGCGAATCTACTACCGTTGCAGGCAAAGCATTCCATACTACTCTCTGAGTAAAGAACCTATCTCTGACATCTATCTTATACCTATCTCCCCTCACTTTAAAGTTGTGTCCCCTCGTGTTTGCCGTCCCCATACTTGGAAAAAGGGTCTCCCTGTCCACCCTATCTAATCCTCTGATTATCTTGTATGTCTCTATTAAGTCACCTCTCAACCTTCTTCTCTCGAACGAGAACAGCCTCAAGGCCCTCAGCCTTTCCTCATAAGACCTTCCCTCTATACCAGGCAACATCCTAATAAATCTCCTCTGCACCCTTTCCAAAGCTTGCACATCCTTCTTATAATGCGGTGACCACAACTGTACACAATACTCCAAATGTGGCCGTACCAGAGCTTTGTACACCTGCAGCATAACCTGCTGGTTCCGGAACTCAATCCCTCTATTAATAAAAGCTAAAACACTGTATGCCGCCTTAACAACCCTGTCAATCTGGGTGACAGTTTTCAGGGATCTGTGTACATGGACGCCGAGATCGCTCTGCTGATCTGCACTCCCAAGAATCTTATCATTAGCCCAGTACTTTACATTCCGATTACTCCGTCCAAAGTGTATCACCTCACACTTGTCCACATTGAACTCCATTTGCCACCTCTCAGCCCAGCTCTACATCCTATCTATGTCTCTCTGCAACCTACTACATCCTTCGTCACTATCCACAACTCCCCAGCCTTAGTGTTGTCCACAAATTTACTAACCCACCCTTCTACGCCCTCATCCAGGTCATTTATAAAAAGGACGAACAGCAGTGGACCCAACACCGACCCTTGCGGTACGCCGCTTGTAACTGGACACCAAGATGAACATGTTCCATCAACTACAACCCTCTGTCCTTCCTGCTCCTGTAACTCAAGATTTTAGGGTCAAGCTTTGTCCAGTCCTGTAGTGTGATGGACGAGTTGGACCAAAGTGTCTGTTTCCGTGCTGTACATCTCTATTACTGTATGACCCACCTTTTAGATCAGTTATTAAATTAAGTTTCTGCCTGTCCCCTCATTGGTGTAAATGATATTGCAAAGAAGAGGTTATTGTGAAGAAGAGCAAAGGAATTTTCGCTGGCCACTGATTTTCCTGCTACCAACACTCAAAATGCTTCATCTGATTGGTATCACATTATTGTTGGTGGAGCTTGCTGTGTGTAGGTTGACTGCTACCCCTCCTACTGGTGTGCTCTTGGCTGTAGTTGTTTATTCAAGCCTGCTGAGCAGCATCAGAACTATTCTAAAGCAGAATGTATCAGAGTTGAAATATTCACTCTGTTTCTGTCTCCACAGATGCTGCTAGACCTGCTGAGTTTCTCCAGCATCTTTTCAGAATCTGCATTAACAGTTCTGGGTGAGGGAGACATAGGAAGGTGCCATTCCTGATTGAAGTGCATGCTGGTTAGGAAATGCTGAGATGGACACTGATGTGGTCAGCTTCAGGGCTGGGACCTTGCTCAGAAATTGCTGCCAAATGATAAAGGCTAGGCATTTTGTAAGAATATCAATGGGCTAAAATACTAGAGTACAGACAGTAAAAGAAGGAAGTATATTTCTTTGGTGTCATTTACAAGTCCAGAATTTGAAAGCCTTGGGCCATTCAGCCTATTGTGCCTGTGCTGGCTCTTTGAATGCTATTCAGGTAAGTCCATTTGTTTACAGCCTTTCTGCTGAGTATTTGTATGATTGTCTCCTGAATGTTACTGCAGCTCCTCCCACTATGCTTTCAGACAATGATCTGAAATGCACTGCAACTCGATGTGTTAGGACATCCTGTTTCTCATTGCCAATCTGAATGAACGTTACGACATCACTGCCCCGGCAATAACAGTTTCTCCTTACTTACTCTCTCAAGATCCCTCAAGGTGTTGAATACCTCTGTAAGATCTTCTCTGTATGAGGGAGAACAATTGCAACTTTTTAAAGTTCTTTTATGGGTTGGGGGCATCTTGGCAAGCCCAGCATTTATCTGTCTATCACTCATTCCATATAACTGAAATACCTCTTCCAGTAGCGTTTTAGTCAATCCCATCTACACCCTCTGTAAAGCCCTGACATCGTCCTTCAGTGCTTTAGCTGAAGCTGAACTGTGGTTTGTGATAACTTCATTGCTTTTGTAAAACCAAGGATTTTTTAAAATTACGTTTTCAACTTGTTTCATCCTGGTTAAGGAAGTGCTGTTGAAATGTCAGTACTGTTGTTAATTCTGTTGTAATGCTACAGCCAATGTACACATAGAACAATTCTACAAATATCAATGAATCAAACACTTTTACTCATAGCGTTAACCAGTTTGCTTTAGTGATACTGATTGAGAGATGAAGTTTGCTAGGACGCTAGGGACAATTTCCCCTGCCTGTTTTCAAAAAGCAGTGTGGATTTTTCGAGTTCACCTACATTCCTCAAAAGGAAGCAGAAGCAGAGTACTTGAATATTTTTAAGGCAGAGATAGATTCTTGACAAACAAGGGGATGAAAGGTTATTGGGATAGGCAAGAAGGTGGAAAATCAGACCAGCCGCAGTCAGATTGAATAGTGGTGCAGATACAAGGGGTTGACTGTCTCACTCCTGCTTCTAACTGGTGTGCTCCAGAGGAGAAGGGCAGGTGTTACACTATCAAAGAGAGGTACAGGCATTGGTGGTTAAAGTTGTCTATTTCTTTTCACTCAGGACACGTTACATTCATACGGAGCTGGGAATTCGAGATCGACTCTTTGTTGGTGTCCTAACGTCTAAGGCTACCCTGAACACGTTGGCTATCTCTGTTAATCGAACCATAGGTCACCACTTCAACAGACTGATTTATTTTACTGGCTTTCGCAATACCAAGATCCCACATGGGATGCAGATAATCTCCCATGGAGATGACCGGCCAGTCTGGTTGATGTACCGGACCATCCAGTACATTTACGAGCATTTTGGCAATGAGTTTGATTGGTTCTACCTGGTGCAGGACAACACTTACACCCAAGCTGAACGTATCAAGTCACTTGTTTCTCATCTAAGCATCAAAGACCTGTACCTGGGTCGGGCAGAGGAGTTCATCGGGGGTGACCCGGACTCCCGCTACTGTCACGGCGGTTATGGTTATGTGATGTCGCGGAGTATTCTTGTCAAGCTGCAGCAGTACTTGGACAGCTGTCGCAATGATATCCTGAGTGTTCGGCCTGATGAGTGGCTCGGTCGCTGCATCATCGATTACATTGGTATCAGCTGCATTGATAAACACAAGGTCAGTGGCCAGTCACTTTCTCCTCCTGTCATATTTGGAAGATAGTGGCAGCATCGTCTTTACCCACATAGTGATGAGACTGTGAAATTCTCCACTGTAGTGAGTAGTTGAGACAATAGCATAGGTACAGTTAAGTACGTGAGCAATATAGGGAGAAATATGGAACACCCTCCCACAAAGCAGGAGATACTAGCTCAGTAATTACCCCTGCTACTAAAGGTGGCAAGAATTAGTGTTTTCCCACATTTATCAGTCTGTTTAAAAAATGTATCTCAATGTAGTGGATGGATTTTAACAAAGTTTAGCCTAAGGAAGAATTCTTTACCTTTTGGTGGAGGTTCAAATCTTGAAAAATTATATGCAGATGACAGCCGAGAATCTCTGAACTATTAATCCCGAGACCCGCTGTGCTTTTCCAGCACTACACTCTCAACTAATGTTCTGGTGACCCAGGTTCAAATGCTGCCAACTTGAATTCAATAGAAAATCTAAAATTCAGAAATTAATGATGACCATCAAATTTTTTTTCAATTGTCGGAAAACCCATCTGGTTCATAATGTCCTTTAGACAAGGTCACTACTACCCCTACTTGGTCTGCCTACATGTAATTCCATACCCACGGCAATTAGGATGGGCAATAAATAGCCAATGGTGCCCAGATTCTGTGAATGAATAACAAATTGGGGAATTTATTAAAATTGGGATGGGGCAAATTGATTTTTTTTTTTGTTGAAGTGTTGCAGATTGTTTCTGCTGTTGTGGTGAATTTTGTCAAAATGTGAGCAGAACATTGGAACCGTAACTCACTGCCCCCAAAGTTGCAAGTAGAGAAGACCCACTGATTTCATAAAGAAATTGGATGGGGACCTTGGAGAGATAAACGGAAGGACTACAGGAATTGAACAGCAGAACCAACCTGCACTATGGAGAGCAGATATGATTGGCAGAATAGTTGTTTTTAACCTGTGACATGAGAGGGCATATTGGTTCTTGTTCTAACCAAATGATTATACCTCCCAGCTGTGCAACTGTCATCCCAGCTACTGCACTGGTCTTGTAAAGCTTGATTCTGTGCTCCAGCTTGTCTGCAGTTGGAATCCGTGTTGAACTTGGGTCTTCGTTGTCTGTAGCTCCATCAGTTGTCTTTCCTCCCTTAGCTGGGAATGAGGCAGGTCAGTGCTTCGATCTTCCCCTGTCAGGGGATCACTGCATTGTCTGATGTTGATGGTGGTTCACCAGGAGAGTTCCACGTTTTATTCCCAAACTGTACCAGATTGTTTGATCTTGGATGCAACAGTCGAAGAGGATGTTCCAATTACTTTGTTTCTCAGGGCCATTTTATTTCCCTAACCTTTACCGAGTGACCCCAGTCCCCATTAGTACAGATTTTGAGTGAATGTGGGGCTGGGGTGGAATGATGGCCTCTGGAGCTGCGTCCATTCCTGGTGCTAAGGTGAAGTGACCACTTGTCTGAGTTGGCAGAATGCCGGGTCAGCTTATTGAAGCCACAGCAAGTGCCCTGTGCCTTTGGGAAAGGAGAACATTGAGAAGGCAATAAGTCTAGGCAAGAAACAAGCAAGTCACTGAAAGTTCATTACCAACTAGTGGTTTTAACAGAAGGCACTAATTTGAATGTTTCCTTAGTTCCTGTCTCATGCTGTGAACATAACGAGTAGCAGATGATAATTTTTACATCGGCCAGGGTCTGTCCTTGTAAACCACTGAGCATCCTTCTTTGAATGTAGAGGATGTTTTTTAAATGCAGAGTGCTTATTGGGAATTAACCCCAGTCTTAATGAATGTTGCAAGTGGCAACAGGGTTACCAATCTTGGATGGTATTGGGCTTCTTGAGTGTTGTTTGGAGCTGCAAGTGGAGGTTATTCCAACGCAATCCTGACTTACGGATTATGGTTGAGGGAACATTGCAGTAGGGGAACACTGAAGGAATGGAGGTAAGAAATGAGTGAGTGATGGTGAAAGAGATCCAGTGGCAATGACCTTCTGAAAGAAGCAGCCTCCATTCTCCAGTGTGTAGTGACAGTTCCCTCAATTCTGAGAGACCTGGCTGCTTTCCTGTTCTCTCAATGGCACAGACTTTTCCATAGTGGGAATCAGGGGAGGTGGTGATGTATTATTGCCAATAATTTATTGTCCATTAATTGCCACTAAGTTATTTCAAAAGGCATTTAAGGGTCAGCTACATAAGGGGTGTCAATGAAGAGGGGCAGCAGCACTGTCGGAGGGTTAGTTACTGAGGGAGCTACCCATTTTCAAAGGTTTTGTGCTGGGGGAGTACCATACTGTCAGTACTGGAGAAGCGCAATACTGTCAGAGGATGTCTTCAGACAGTCAGTGCAGGAGGACATCTGCATTGTTGGAGGGTTAGTGCTGAGGGATCACTTCACTTTTGGTGGGGTTGTGCTGAGGGATGGCCAAATTGTCGGAGGTCTGCTTGGAGTGTCAGTTCTGAAATAGAGCTGTATGTCAGAGGATCTGTTCGGAGAACCACAGTGGCAGACAGGCTATCTTTCAGGTGAATTAATAAAGGGATCCAATTCCCTTCCAGTGGGGAAAAAAGTTTCGACTGCATCATTTTCCTGGCCATAGAATCATAAAAATCTACAGCACAGAAAATGACCCTTTGACCAATTGAGTCTGTGCTGGCCAGTAACAAACATCTTACTATTATAACTCCATTTTCTATCACTTGGCTCACAACCTTGTGCAATTGCGATGCCAAGGCATACATCTAACTATTTCTTAAATGTTCTGTCTCTACCACCCTTGCAGGCAGTTTGTTCCAGATTCTCACCAACCTCTGGGTGAAAGGGTTTTTCCTGATGTCCCCTCTGAATCTTTTGCCCTTTGCCTTAAATCTATGTTACTGGCCTTTCCATCAAGGAGAAATATTTCTTCTTGCTTCCCTATCTGTGCCCCTCATTATTTATACATCTCAATATGCCTTCCCTCAATGTCCTCTGCTCAAAGGAAAACAATGCCAATCTCAGAGTCATAGAGATGCACAGCACGGAAACAGACCCTTCGGTCCGACTCGCTCATACTGATCAGGTATCCCAACCCAATCTAGTCCCACCTGCCCGCACCTGGACCATATCCCTTCTATTCATATACCCATCCAGATGTTTTCTAAATGTTGCAATTGTACTAGCCTCCCCCACTTCCTGTGGCAGCTCATCTGTTCAATCTCTCCTCATAATTGAATTTCTACAGCCCAGGCAACATCCTGGTAAATCTCCACTGCACCCTCTGCAGCGTTGTCATATTCCTCCCATAATGTGAAATCTAGAGCTGCACACAATACTCCAGCTGTGTCCTAACCAATGTTTTTTACATTGCCAGCATAACCTCCCTGCTCTTACACTGTGTCTCAGCTAATAAAAGCAAGTATCCCATATGCCGCCTTAACCACTTTATCACCTGTCCTGATACCTTAAGGTACTGGTGGACATGCCCACCCTGGTCCTCTGATCCTTGGTGCTTCCCATCATGTGTTCCTTTGCCTTGTTTGTCCTGCCCAATTGCATCATCTCAGAATGAACTTCATTCACCGTGGATTGCCCATCTGACCTGCCCATTGATATCCTCTTGTAGTCTAAGGCTTTCCTCATTACTATTTTTCACCTCATCAATTTTTGTATTTTGTGCAAACTTATTGATCAAACTTTCTATATTCAAGTCTAAATCATTTACATAAACTGCAAACAGCAAGGACTCCAACACCGACCCAGTGGGATCCCACTGGATACAGCCTTGCCATTGAAAAAGTACCCCTCAACCTTTACCCACTACGTCCCGTCTTCCGGTCATTTGTGGATTCACTTTGCCATACTTCCTTGGATCCTGTGGGCTTTTATCTTTACTTTCAGTCTCCAATAATTATTTATCAACAACAAGCATGACTCAAACTGTTTGGACATTCGTTGCAGCTGTTTTTGGGATCATACTGTGCACAAGTGATTGCTGCATTTCTGTTACAAGTGACTGTATGCCAGAAGTATTTCATTGACTATGAAACCGTTTGAGTTTTTCTGAGGTGGTTACAATGCGCTGGAGAACTGAGATCTCTCTTGATGTTGAGACTGCCATTCTGCTTTCATGGGGATTTCTCCAGCTTATTGAAATTTTTCAGTGGTTTTTAAATCTTTGTGAAGCTGCTCCAGGAGGTTTCTGTGCTTGATCTGTCTGGACTGCATAAATGAGGGAGAGGCTGAGGCAAGAGAGCTTGTGCTGTTCTTGAAGAAAGCTCATGGTGGAATCGGTTGAGAGTAGATGTACCATTTCCAACTATGAAAGATTTTGCTTGTTTCTTTAATTACTGAGAGCTGTTTAGTTTTTGAAAACGAGTGACCTTCAATTTGAAACACAAAATTGTTTGGAATTTTGTTGTGCCTAATCGTTTAACAAAGCAGTCTGCTGTTGCTTGTGGCAATCTCATGAGTGAGGCTTCAGTACTTCATTCACTCTGGTGGGCTGTTACTGATTGCTGAGCACACATTGCATGCCACTGACAACTGCACTCTGAGATGATTGACCTGTGCTCTACAGAACAGTTGCCAGAGCCACTTGCTTGTGTAAACTAGGGTGAGCGTGTCAGTTGCTATCCTCTTTCTGACACCAATTTGGAAAACTCATTTAATTTCCAGTTTATGTACACGTGTTTGTTGTGACAGGACTACGTTTAAAAAGAAAAGTACAGGAGAGACCGAGAAAGTGCAAGAGCTCTGGGATTAATCGGGTGGTCTGTTGCAAAATGCCAATACAGACATGATTGGCTGAATGACCCCTCAATGCATCACAGTTCAGTGATCTGTAGTCTTCTAGAATTTTTCATTCAAGCAGTACCTGGAAGACTTGGAAATAACTGGACATTTTCACAGGAATGCTACTGATATCTCAGAACAGTAAACAAAATAACTACATGTACTTGTACTATTTCAAACTGTTCCATGACTATTTTGCAAGGACACCAGAAGACCGTGAGCTCTGTGTGTGGGCGAGACTTTGTGGCAAAATAATCTAGTCTAGTGCTCCACTGCAGTGTTGTGGGTAGATATTTCGAGGCATCCCCACCCTGTCAGTGAGGGGCGTGCAGTGCTGAGGGACCCTCACCCTGTCACTGAGGGGTGGGCAGTGCTGAGGGATCCTCACCCAGTCAGTGAGGGGTGGGCAGTGCTGAGGGATCCTCACCCAGTCAGTGAGGGGTGGGCAGTGCTGAGAGATCCTCACCCTGTCAGTGAGGGGTGG
>NC_057713.1:2049133-2064486 GCF_004010195.1 Chiloscyllium plagiosum
TCACCCTGTCAGTGAGGGGTGGCCAGTGCTGAGGGATCCTCACCCTGTCAGTGAGGGGTGAGCAGTCCTGAGGGATCCTCACCCTGTCAGTGAGGGGTGGGCAGTGCTGAGGAATTCTCACCCTGTCAGTGAGGGGCGGGCAGTCCTGAGAGATCCTCACCCTGTCAGTGAGGGGTGGGCAGTGCTGAGGGATCCTCACCCTGTCAGTGAGGGGTGGCCAGTCCTGAGGGATCCTCACCCTGTCAGTGAGGGGCGGGCAGTCCTGAGGGATCCTCACCCTGTCAGTGAGGGGCGGGCAGTCCTGAGAGATCCTCACCCTGTCAGTGAGGGGCGGACAGTGCTGAGGGATCCTCACACTGTCAGTGAGGGGTGGCCAGTCCTGAGGAATTCTCACCCTGTCAGTGAGGGGTGGGCAGTCCTGAGGGATCCTCACCCTGTCAGTGAGGGGTGGCCAGTGCTGAGGGATCCTCACCCTGTCAGTGAGGGGCGGGCAGTCCTGAGAGATCCTCACCCAGTCAGTGTGGATCTGTGTGTATCAACTGAAATTGTGGAGAACGATTTTGGCAGTGTATTATAATCTGGGATCCAGTGCTTGGTGGTAGATGGTCAACAGCAGTGTAACAGCATGCATGGCAGTACTGAAGCTGTGACGTTGAAGGAACGTTAATAGATTTTCATGTCTGGATTGTGAGTGGCTTGGAAGGGAACTTGCAGGTTGTGCTGTTCTCATGTTGCCATTGTCCAGATTGGTTGAGCTTGTGTGGATTTGAAAGGTACTGTTGAAGGAGCTTTGATGAGTTGCTGTAGTAGATTGTGGAGATGGAACATAGTACTGCTCTGTGTTGGTGTGGAAGGAGTAGATGTTTAGCATGTTGAATGTGAGGCCCAACAAGCATGCAGTTTTGTCCTAGATGATTAGCGTCTTGTGTTATTGGAGCTGCATCCATCATGGTGGTAAAAACAAGGACTGCAGATGCTGGAAACCAGCAGATCAGAGTGGTGCTGGAAAAGCACAGCAGGTCAGGCAGCATCCGAGGAGCAGGAAAATCAACGTTTCGGGCAAAAGCCCTTCATCAGGAATAGAGGCAGGGTGTCTGCGATGCTGCCTGACCTGCTGTGCTTTTCCAGCACCACTCTGATCTAGTCTCTGCATCCATCAGGCAGGTGGAGGAGTGTTCCATCACACTCCTGACTTGTGCCTTGTAGATGGCAGACAGGGTTTGGGGAGTCAGGAGTTGAGTTACTCGCTGCAATATTCTTCACCTCTAACCTGTTCTTGTATTCACTATTGTTTATTAGGTGAGTCCAGTTCAGTTTCTGGTCAATGGGAATGTTGATCGACAGTGAGATATGCTCATGTGGTCAATAATGATTGTTTACTGTTGTGCGGTGCCAATGTTACTTAACAGCCCAAACTGCTTGGCATGCTTTCCTCATTCCTGAAGAAAGGCTCATGCCCAAAACGTCGATTCTCCTGCTCCTTGGATGCTGCCTGACCTGCTGCGCTTTTTCAGCAACACATTTTCAGCTCAAACTTGGATAATGTCCAGGTCTTGCTGCATGCAGCCACGGACTACTTCAGGATCTGAGGAGCTGTGGTCATGCTGAATGTTGTGCAATCATAGGCAAGTTCTGAAGACTTTTGATGAAGCAGCTGAAGAAGTTGATTCTAGGCCTCTGAGAGATTATTTCCACCGTGATGTCTCTAGTAGTTAAAGAAACTGACTTGCCAGTTTCTTAGCACATGGGGGCTGACAATAAATCACTGGGTTAGGCCTCAGCTGCAGTTTTGTAGACAATTCAGGCTTCTGAAATAAGGTGAAGGCCTTGGAGCACAGGGCATATTTTCCAGGATATTCTCGAGAGAGGCTGGTAAAGTTTGGGCTGTTCTCCTGAATGTAAAGTAATGGAGGTTTTCAAGTCCATTCTTCTATAACGTAATGGTTGCATTCTTGTGCAACCCCATGTTATAGAAAAATCACGCTTTACAAACAGCGCTCAAGATAGTGCTGATGTAATCACATTACAGCTAATACACATTTTAAAACCGTATCCCCAACTCGTTAATCGCATTACAGTGAATTTGCGTTGATGAAACGCGCATTATAGCAGAATGACTTGTTAAAGAGGTTCTGTAGGAGCAAATAGAGAAATATTCTTTCCTCTGGTAAGTAGGGTGATAACCAGATGTTGGTTATTCAAAATTAAACCGGTTTCTCCAGAGCAGTGAAGAGAATGTGATGGAAGGTGTCATCAACAGTGCTATCGAGCAGCTCCTCAGCAATAACCTGCTCAGTGACCCCCAGTTTGGGTTCCGCCAGGGCCACTCGGCTTCTGACCTTATTACAGCCTTGGGTCAAACATGGACAAAAGTGCTGAATTCCACAGGTGTGGTGAGAATGACAGTCCTTGACGTCAAGGCTGCATTTGACTGAGTTTGGCACCAAGGAGCCAAGCAAAACTGAGTTACTGAGGAAGGTGGTTGTTGTTATTGGTCAGTCATCTCAGCTCACAGACAGATCTGTAGGAGTTCATCAGGATAGTGTTCCTGAGTCCAAACATCTTCAGCTGCTTCATCAGTGATCTTCCCTCCATCAATTGTCAATTTTGTGATCCACCGGTTGGAAAGGAAGATGCATCAATTGATAACCACTCTCGAGCAAATTTGACAAATTAGCTTCAGGCAGTTCATAAGAAGTGGGGATTTTCACTGATGACTGCGAAACATTCAACGCCATTTATGACTCCTCAGGTACTGAAGCAATCTATGTCCCAATGCAGCAAGATCTAGACAATGTCTAGTCTTGGACAAGTGACAAGTAACATTTGCACTGCGCAGTTACCAAACTGTAGCCATCTCCAACAAGAGAGAATCTAACCATTGGCCCTTGACTTTCAATAAAATTGCCATCACTGAAATTCCTCTGGATGCAGAGGTTATCATTGTTAGAACAATCCCCACTTGCCTGGATAAAAGCAGTTCCAACAACATTCAAAAAGCTTGACATGTCCAGGACAAAGCAGCCAGGCTGGTAGCACATCCACCCACCTCTGATGTTCATTAGCAGCAGTAGGTACTATCAACCGGAAACACTGCAGAAATTTAACAAGGCTCCTTTGAGACCTTTACAAACCCATGACCATTGCCATCTAGAAAGACCAAGGGCAGCAGATACACAGGAACACCACCATCTGCAAGTTCACCTCCAAGCCACTCATCTTCCTGACTTGGAAATATATCACCGTTTCTTCAGTGTTGCTGGGTCAAAATCCTGGAAATTCCTCCTAACAACATTATGGGTCTACCAACAGCACATGGACTGCAGTAGTTCAAGAAGGCAGCTCACCACCAGCACCTCAAGGGCTACTAGGGACGGGCAATACATTGTGGCCCAATCAGCAAAGTTTGTATTCCACAAATGAATTAAAATAAATGCTTGTTTTGAGATGTTAGTGTCTTGACCTGAGCAAGGAAACTGATTCTATCAATAATTTTAAGGAAGAAAATTTCAGATATTTTACAGACGTGTGGGGTTAAGCATGATTATTCTTAAGAGGAGACAGCACAGGCATGGCTGGCTGAATGGCTTCCTGCACTGTAAATTTAATGATCCAATGAAACCAGAACATTGAACAGTTTTGTTTTTGGTCTGCTGCAAAGCAACAAGCTGAAACAACACCCATTTAAGCATTCTCCACCGTCTCCCTCTCAAATCCATATGATAGCAAACACCAAGCTCCCTATAGGGAGCTGCAAACCCCACTCGATCCTGCTCATGACTGAGGAGATATTTTGCAACAAAATAGGAATGATTAGTGGATGGTAACGATGATGAAAAATGGAAGGAAAACTTCCAATTTAATGAAAAGCTATCACAAGGACTTATCAAGAGGTCATTGTTTTCTAGTACAAAGATCTTCCTTGTCAGCACCTTTGCGTGTGGAACCTGGCTCTAATTATTGATCAGGAAGTGGTCAGCATTAACTCCAACTGTGTAATTTTTACTAAACACTCTCAAAGTCCCTTCATAAAATATAAAGGGATATTATAGAATTTGGCCACAAAACTTTTCCAAACATTGACCTGGGTGGATCATTCTCAGGTTGGCTCAAGGGGCAAAAAATACCACTTAACTTGAGTAACTCGTTAATGAGAAGTTTATTCGTGGACTGTAGGTGTCATTGCTAAGACCGATATTTCTCCATCTCTAACTGCCCTGAGCTGAGTGGCTTGCTTTGGGGCAGTTAAGCGGGAGGGAGAACTCCACATTCAAAATGCACCTGTTTGGATCTACACAACAGCAAATGTTACCTACATCATTCAGTACTCTACAGGTAACCATTTTTTCTCTGTCTGTCCTCATTTATCTTTCCCAGGTTATGATGCCACCTCGTGGTCCATGCCCACTCTTTTTTTTAAATTTCCCAATTGGTAAATTCCCAATTGTTAGTCTCAAGCTTGTCATCAAACTGGTCTTTGGAATACAGTGGTGGGGGAGAGATGCTCATGATCTTTACAGAACCTGTTTGGATGAAGAGGCAGATGGACAGAACATAGAATCATAGATGTACAGCATGGAAACACACCCTTTGGTCCAACTTGTCCATGCTGACCAGGTATCCTAAATTAATCTAGTTCCATTTGCCAGGATTTGGCCCACTTCCCTCCTAAACCCTTCTTATTCATAAGCCCATCCAGATGCCCTTTAAATGTTGTAATTGTACCAGCCTCCACCACTTCCTCTGGCATTTCATTCCATACTCGCACCACCCTCTGTGTGAAAAAATTGCCCCTCAGGTCCCTTCTAAATCTTTCCCCTCTAACGTTAAACTTATGCCCTCTAGTTTTGGACTCTCCCACTCTGGGGAATAGATCTTGGCTATTCACTTTCTCCATACCCCTTATGATTTTATAAGCCTCTATAAGGTCAGCCCTCAATTTTTGATGCTCCAGAGAAAATACCCCCTTTTTGGGTGGCACGGTGGCACAGTGGTTAGCACTGCTGCCTCACAGCACCAGAGACCCGGGTTCAATTCCCGCCTCAGGCGACTGACTGTGTGGAGTTTGCACGTTCTCCCCGTGTCTGCGTGGGTTTCCTCCAGGTGCTCCGGTTTCCTCCCACAGTCCAAAGATGTGCAGGGTCAGGTGGATTGGCCATGCTACATTGTCCATAGTAATAGGTGCATTAGTTGGAGGATGGTGGGTGACTCTTCGGAGGGTCGGTGTGGACTGGTTGGGCCGAAGGGCCTGTTTCCACACTGTAGGGAATCTAATCTAATCTATTTGGCCTCTCCCTATAACCCAAACCCGCCAACCCTAGCAATATGCTTGTGAATCTTTTCTGAACCCTTTCAAATTTTACAATATCTTTCCTATAGTGGTGATAATAGAGTTGAATGAGGTATTCAAAAAGTGTCTAACCAATGTCCTGTACAGCCACAGCATGACTTCCCAACTCCTATACTCAAAGCACTGACCAATAAAGGCAAGCATACCAAATGATGCCTTCACTATCCTGTCGACCTGAGATTCCATTTTTAAGGAACTAGAACCTATGTACAGCAACACTCCCTAGGATCTTACCATTAAGTGTCTAAGTCCTGATTTCCCTTTACAAAATGCAGCATCTTGCACTTATCGAAATTAAACTCCATCTGCCACTCCTCTGCCTATCTGATCAAGATCCCACTGTAATCTGAGGTAACCTTCTTTGCTGTCCACTACGCCACCAATTTTGGTGTCATCTGCAAACTTAACTAACCATACCTCCTTCGTTTACATCCAAATCATTTATATAAATGTTCTGAATGTTCATAATAGATTCCACAAATGATTCAGAACATATCAACAGGAGTTATGAATCCCCAATAGTGAAGCTATTTACCAGTTTGGTGGATTAGGAAAAGTTAAGAGGGAAATGGACTGAATGCTGGCAAATGGGGCTAGATTAATTTAGGATATTTGGTCAGCATGGACAAGTTGGAATGAAGGGTCTTTCCATGCTATACATTTCTATGACTCTAGCTTCCTCTCAAACTCTAATTTATCCCTTTGTATTAACCTTCTAACCATTCTCTGACATTCTTTAATAATTTGACTAAACATCTGACCTGCCACTTATTTTTCTGCAGTTATGTCCTTTATCCTGAAGTTTAAGCTCTCCTTAACTTTAGTTAGCCATAGATAGTAGATTCCCTCCTTCCCCCTTAGAATGTTTTCTTTCTCGTAGGGATATGCTTATCCTGAGTACTCTGACATTTCTATAAATGTTGACCACTGTGTCTGTTGATCCATTCCTCTCCTGATATGTCAGCTAGCTCAGTTTTCATGCCCACAGTTGCTCTTATTTAGGTTTAGATCACTAGGCTTAGACCCAATTTTCTCCCTTTGACACTGGATGAAAAATGTAATCTCATTGTGGCTACTGTTATCTAATGGTGTCTTAATCTGGAATCATTAATCCTGTCACATTTCACAATATGAAGTCTAAATTAACCTGATCTCTGATCTTGTTCATCCTGACCAACAATGGAAGTTAATTGTTTCCTGGCATATATGTCACTGGCTAGACCAGCACTTCCAATCCTAATTCCCTCAAACATGGTGGTAAGCTTCCTTCTTGACCTGTCGCAGACTTGCGGATGTTGGAAAATGTGGTGTAAAAATAGGAAGAGAGTTCCAGGAGTTTGACCCAGCAACACCTAAGTCTTAATGGTGAGTGGCTCGGAGTGGAACTTGCTGATGGCGGTGTTTCCATGGATCTGCAGCCCTTCTCCTTTATAGATGGTAGAATTTGCAGGTGCTGTCAAAGAAGCCTTGATGAGTTACCGCAGTGCATCTTGTAGATGTCGATCCTGTCTGGTCAGGCCATGCCTATGTCTTGTGATATGGAAAGTCGGAATCTATGTGGTCATGGTGTAAAGCTGCGTCTAATTTGGCTCCAGTTGTCACTGTGGTGGTTGTCTAATTGGAAAACATTGAGAACAGCTGTTACTGAGATTTGGAAAAGAGTCACACTGCTGCATTCGGTGCTGCGATGTTGTAGAGTTGACGTAACTTTACTCCAGGTGTAGGATTGTTGGCTGATGCTATTCCCTTACCCTGAAACTGTCTCCTGATGCATTTATTATTTCAGGATGTACGCTACCGCTCCTTTCAACTAGGCAAGAACACAGATCCAGATAAAGAAGACAGCACAGAGTTCAAAAAGGCTTTCACTGTTCATCTGGTACCAGACCCCACACTAATGTACCGCCTCCATCGCCGCTTCAGTGAAATTGAACTGGAGAAGACATACAAGGAAATCGAAGAGCTGCAGGTAATGTTGGGCTGGAAGGAGCTGAACGTAATAAGACCATAAGATATAGAGGCAGAATTATTTAGCCCATCGGATCTGCTCTGACATTCAGTCATGACTGATAAGTCTCTCAACCCCATTGTCCTGCCTTCTCCCCATAACCTGTCTATCTCTGTCTTAAATGTACTCACAGACTTGGCCTCAGTCATGACTGATAAGTCTCTCAACCCCATTGTCCTGCCTTCTCCCCATAACCTGTCTATCTCTGTCTTAAATGTACTCACAGACTTGGCCTTGAGTAGAGACCCAGAATCCTCAACTGCTCCTCATGTGACAGGCGTTCATCTCCGGGAACATACTTGTGAACCTTCTTTGGGTCCCCTCCTTGGCCTGCACATTCCTTCTTAATGTTAGGCCAAAGCTTCGTTATCAGGGAGCCATTGGCTCATGTATGTGACAAATAAACTGATTCTGTTTTTACTGCACAGAATTTCAGGACTGTTTATTGGTGTTTTAAGAATTAAAGTCCATAGATTCCATCTGCTTTACCACAAAATCCACTGTTACTCTTTATCTTCTCTTGTGTCTTTATTTCCTGGGCTACAGTTCTGCAAAAACCACCATTTCCTCACTCATCATGCTGTTCTGAAAGATTTAACAATTAGTCTCATTCTTCTCTGCAAATTTCTCCTTTTCAAGTATTTAGCCCATTGCCTTTTGAAAGTTCCTATTGAATCTTTTTCCACTGCCCTTTTAGGAATTGATTTTCCCCACCTTGCAATTTTCCACCAATGACCTTAAATCTGTGCGCTCTGGATACTGAATGGAATGGATACACTGAATGGATTCAGCTGTGAATGGAAACACTCTAACTTGTCTACACCATTCTAGAGCCTTCTATTTCTTTGTGGTGTTCTCCAAGAGAAATGAGTGCATATACAAGGTGAACAAAAGTGTTGACCTTTAGAGCTTTTAATCAGCTTGTGTGCCTTCCAGGGAAGAAACATACAATAACAATTTCCTAAGATTGCATCACTACTTCCTGATTTGGCTGTTCGAATCATAGAGATGTACAGCATGGAAACAGACCCTTCGGTCCGACCCGTCCATGCCAACCAGATATCCCAACCCAATCCAGTCCCACCTGCCAGCACCCGGCCCATATCCCTCCAAACCCTTCCTATTCATATACTCATCCAAATGCCTCTTAAATGTTGCAATTGTACCAGCCTCCACCACTTCCTCTGGCAGCTCGTTCCATACGCGTACCACCCACTGTGTGAAAACGTTGCCCCTTAGGTCTCTTTTATATCTTTTCTCTCTCACCCTAAACCTATGCCCTCTAATTCTGGACTCCCCGAACCCAGGGAAAAGGCTTTGTCTATTTATCCTATCCATGCCCCTCATAATTTTGTAAACCTCTATAAGGTCACCCCTCAGCCTCCGACGCTCCAGGGAAAACAGCCCCAGCCTGTTCAGCCTCTCCCTGTAGCTGAAATCCTCTAATCCTGGCAACATCCTTGTAAATCTTTTCTGAACTCTTTCAAGTTTCACAACATCTTTCCAATAGGAAGGTGACACAATATTCCAACAGTGGCCTAACCAATGTCCTGTACAGCCGCAACATGACCTCCCAACTCCTGTACTCAGTACTTTGACCAATAAAGGAAAGCATACCAAACGCCTTCTTCACTATCCTATCTACCTCCGACTCGCTTTCAAGGAGCTATGAACCTGCACTCCAAGGTCTCTTTGTTCAGCAACACTCCCTAGGACCTTACCATTAAGTGTCTAAGTCCTGCTAAGATTTGCTTTCCCAAAATGCAGCACCTCGCATTTTTCTAAGTTAAACTCCATCTGCAACTTCTCAGCCCATTGGCCCATCTGATCAATATCCTGTTGTAATCTGAGGTAACCTTCTTCGCTGTCCACTACATCTCCAATTTTGGTGTCATCAGTAAACTTACCAGCTATACCTCTTATGCTCCCATCCAAATCATGCATATAAATGACGAAAAGTAAAGGACCCAGCACCGATCCTTGTGGCACTCCACTGGTCACAGGCCTCCAGTCTGAAGAACAACTTTCCACCACCACCCTCTGTCTTCTCCCTTTGAGCCAGTTCTGTATCCAAATGGCTCTTCTGTCATCTTGTTATACAGTCCTTTTTGATACCATTCCCAGCATTCCCTTGATCCTGAGAGCTTTTTGCGCTTTCTCTCTTGTGCTGTCTCTCGCAAGTGCACTCTCCAATTTCTATCTATTCTCTCTGTCTGCAATGTGCTGACCTCTTTCTGTGCCGTCAATGCTAATCAATCTCTCCCTCTTGCTCTCCTACTCTTTGCCAGTCTTTCTCATTGAGTACAGGAGTTGGGAGATTATTTTGTGGCTGTACAGGACATTGGTTAGGCCATTTTTCAAATATTGTGTGCAATTCTGATCTCCATCTTATTGGAAGGATGTGTGAAATCTGAAAGGGTTCAGAAAAGATTTACAAGGATGTTGCCAGGGTTGGAGGGTTTGAGCTATAGGGAGAGGCTGAACAGGCTGTGGGGCTGTTTTCCCTGGAGCGTCAGAGGCTGAGGGGTGACCTTATTGAGATTCATAAAATCATGAGGGACATAGATAGTGTGAATAGATTAAGTCTTTACCCTTGGGTCGGGGAGTCCAGAACTAGCGGGCATAGGTTTAGGGTGAAAGGGGAAAGATTTAAAAGGCACCAAAGGGGCACCGTTTTCATGCAGAGTGTGGTACGTGTATGGAATGAGCTGCCAGAGGATGTGGTGGAGGTTGGTACAATTGCAGCATTTAAAAGGCATCTGGATGGGTATATGAATAGGAAGGTTTTGGAGGGATATGGGCCAAGTGCTGGCAGGTGGGACTGGATTAGGTTGGGATATCTGGGCAGCATAGACGGGTTGGACTGATAGACATCTGTATACTCTATGCTAATCTCACTCTTATTTTCTGCGCCCTATGCTAATCTCTCTGTCTGTCTGTCTCTCTCTCACACACACCTTCTCTCTTTATCCTATATTAATCTCTCACTCTGTCTCACTGTTTGTCTGTCTGTCTCGTTCCCTGTCTCTGTCTCTGTGTCTGTCTCTCGGTGTCCTGTCCTAATCTTTATGTTTTGCAGGTGGAAATAAAGAACCTCAGTAAATTGACACCAGAGGGTGAGGCTGGAGCCTCCTGGCCAATCGGCATCAACCCACCTTTTAAACCTAAAACTCGCTTTGAGGTTATCAACTGGGACTATTTCACAGAGGAGCAGATTTACTCGTGTGTCGAAGGCACTCCGAAGTGTGAGCTCCGCGGCATCAATAAGGCAGACATAAGCGACATCATTGAGACTGCAGTTCAGCAGCTCAACGAGAAGTACCAGCCCCTGCTACGTTTTCGCAAGAGGCAGCTTCTCAATGGCTACCGGCGTTTTGACCCAACTCGGGGAATGGAATACACACTGGACCTAATGCTGGAAGCCCACACCCAGAAAGGTTACAGCCGGACCATTGCCAAGCGGGTCAGTCTACTGAGGCCTCTCAGCAATGTGGAGATCATCCCCATGCCATATGTGACCGAGGCCACCCGGGTTCAAGTCATCCTACCCCTCACCGTGCATGAGGAAGGCTATGTGGGCAATTTCCTGGATGCCTACTCCATGAATGCCCTGGACATGCATGACAACATGTTACTGACCTTCCTCTTCATCTATGACCCCTTTGATGCCCAGCGCGTCAGTCAGAATGATGTGTTTGCGGGGGTGAAGTCCGCCATAGCTGAGATTGAAAAGCGTTACTCTGATGTGAAAATCCCATGGATTAGTGTCAAGACGGATGTTCCTTCCCAGGTGAAGATCATGGACATTATCTCCAAGAAGCACCCCGTGGACACTTTGTTCTTCATCGCCAGCGTCTGGACTGAGATCAACGGTGAGTTTCTTAACCGCTGCCGCATGAACACCATAAACAACTGGCAGGTCTTCTTTCCCATCCACTTCCAAGAGTATAATCCTGCTGTCGTCTACCGGGAGCAGCAGACCCCCTCCTCTGCCGAGTTCCTGAAGGATGGCCATTTTGACCGCCGGGTCTTTAGTGAGTCCTGCTTCTTCAACTCTGACTACATGGCAGCTCGGACCAAGATGGCTGCCGACATCCTGGACAATGACGAAATGCTCGAGAGTATGGAGGTGTACGATGTGTTCATCAAGTATTCGAGCCTGCACGTCTTCCGGCCCGTGGAACCAGGCCTGGTGCAGAAGTACACCCACCGCACGTGTAACCCCCGGCTGAGCGAGGAGGTCTACCACCGCTGTGTGCTCAGCAACCTGGAAGGGCTGGCATCACGCTCCCAGCTGGCCTTGGCCATATTTGAGCAAGAACAAGCCAACAGCACTTAGATTTGATTGTAGCAAGAAGTATTTTGGTAATCATACACAGGATTTGATGTGGAGAACTGTTGGCTGTAGCCCATTAGAGTCTCTGGAATCTCCATTTAAATCTACTCCCCTTCATGTAAAGGGTAGGGGTAATCTGGTACTCTTCCCACCCCTAAGACCCCACACCAAAGCAAACAATTGAGGCTAGGGATCAATCCCCATAATTTAAAATCTAAGATCAACAAATTTAAACAAACTTAATTAAAGTTTATGCAGTTGCCTTCTAGTTATATCAGTTTTGTTTTAATCCGTGACTTGTAACATTAGTGGAACAGGCATTCCCTAAGGTTGCTAGGTGGCCACATTAAATTCAGAATCGAAGTCAATGTGGGGCTTATTTCAAGGTTTGCAATAAGCCTTTCCACCATTGCTAGGCAGATGTGGATACTGTCACTGAACTGCCTATTGCATAAATGTTGCCTGTCATCCAATGCTGGCTTGCTTATTTAAAGTTAATGTATATAACTAGAGGATTTCATTACACCATAAAGGTCAGCCATGATCCCATTGAATGTTGGGATAGTTTCCTAGCTCGAAGATCGCTGCTGATCTGAAAGATTTGGAATTTTGGATGATTATAATCCAGCAAGGAATTACTAGCTGTTCTCCGTTCTTTCCTTATTTCCCATCTGTACACTTCCTGAGCCCAAATTCAGCCTGATCTGCCTGTTTTTGATTTTAGTATCTTCAGGCTCACTGCAGTGCTGCATCATGGCCTTTCCCTATTGCTGTTCTCAGCATCTGAATAGTTTGGAATTGAACAGGAGCTGCTGCATTCTCCATTCCTAGCGTTTCTCAATTTGAGCAAAGGCATCCTCCAGGAAAACACCTAGCATTAACCGGAGGGAAGATTTAATCAGACCATTTGACAGATTCCCCCTACTGATTCAGCTATCCTGCAAACTGTCTGATTTTCAACATAAAGATCAGCCATCATTTTACATTCCATGAGAGCTTTAACAGGAGCACCTGACAGGAAGAGGTCATTCGGCATAGTCACTCAGTGGTTAGAGCTGCTGCCTTGCAGCGCTAGCCTTGGGAAACTATCTGTGTGGCTTTCCTGCAGATGCTCTGGTTTCTTCCCGTGGTCCAAACATATGCAGGCTAGGTGAATTAGTCATCAGAAATACAGGGTTGCAGGAATATGGTAGGGGGGTGTGTCTAGGTGGATACTGTTTGCAGCTTCAGTATTTACTCGATGGGCCGAATGGTCTGCTTCCACGCCAGAGGGATGTATGATTCAGCCCATCCAGACCTCTAGCATACTCTCTCCACTCTTTAGTCACAGAGACTACTCATCCATTTGATTTCCTTGAGGAGAGTTCTGAGCTTTCAGTGGGATGCAGAACATTAACCGTTGTAACTGGAACACTTACCTGCATTAGTCACCCTTGTTAGTGCTGAGCACTCCCCATTGGTGTGATGTACAGAATATTGTAACATGGAACTAGGTCTCTTAACCCAGCAACAACATAAAGCTCCTGTAGTTTTGAAGAAGAGTCAAATTCAAAACATTCACTGTTTTTCTCTCTGCACAGATGCCACCAGACCTGCTGAGTTTCTCCAGTGTTCTGTTTTTATCAGATTTCCAGCATCTGCAGTTCTTTGTAAAACTTCTGACCTTGTCCAATCCTGTAAAACAGACAATACCACGCGTGGTTTCTAGCTTTGACTTCTTAGAACAGTTGAATTGAATTGATTATCATGTGTACCGAGGCACAGTGAAAAGCTTTGTTTTGCGAGCAATACAGGCAGATCAGAGTTAAGGAGCATAAATAAGTAAATAATAGGTAAACAGTGGCAAGAACAAAAACACAGGTACAAACTTATTTGTTTGTTTAGTTTTAGTTGCCGGAGAATGTGGCCCACTTTGCTGACCTACACTCACCCCACAGCCAGGAGACCCCAGTACTACCTCTGTCTCGACGCTGAGAATCCCAGCTCTGGGCATACCATGCTGCTGCAGCAGCAACCACCTCACCAACTCCAGAACTCTCCACCTACTGCAACTAGGCGTCCCTGGCTCCTCTGTCAGACCAGGCCTCTGCACCCCCATTTCGCCAAGAGTCCTGCTCTGGCTGACCTCCTGCGAGATGTCACCTTCTAGTGCCACCATCTTAAACTTTGGCTGCCTCCAGTCGCTGTGAGAAGCCATGTCCCCCACTGTCGGGAGGAGCTACCATTCCGTACAGGGGCCCACTCCAGCTGACACGATTTCACCAGTTAACCCACCACGAAAGGCTCCAAAGGAAAGAAAAAGGAAAACAAAAGAGAACTCAAGAGAAAGGAGGAGAAAAAAAAGATTTGCAGGAGTGGCTGAGCCCACACACAGCCTGGGCTCCATTCCATTTTGAGAATATGAGGTGCATGTTGGTTTCATCCCAGTTTCCTGTTCACTAGTTCAAGAGACAACAGCATATGTTGGGACCTCCCGATCTCTGTTGCTCTTGCCGGCTGTATGGAAGTTCCAAGGGTTGAATCCTGGCCATGGTTGAGATACTGTGATTGTCATTGACTTCCTGGGAGGGGAGCAGAGAATCAAACATTCCTGATCATTCTGGTACTATATTGTGTAGTCAGCTAAACCCATGTGTATAGACATTCAGTCAGGACAGTATGACTTGATTATTATTCTCTGTGCTAATGCCCTGTCAACACTTAATCATGTAATCTCTCATGTAAACCTTCAGAACTTCCTGGCATCTGTCAGATTCATTACATGGCCACTGGAACTTGAACCCACAAGTTCCTTTCGAGGTGGTGGGAGAAGTTTGGAGGGAGGTGAAGGCTGAAGGCTTACTCTTTCTCCTCCCAAAGTTATTTTGAGTATGGGATTCATTCTGGTTTGATTTGTACCTTGTTCCATACATCATCACTCCACTCTAGCGCTGGAGTACTATAGGGAGCATCTCCCACCTGTTGATATGTTACATGTTAATGTATTGTTCTTTATTTCAGATGATTCCCACAGTTTTCACATGAGTATTATGCAAAGTGCTCTCCAGACACATTGCAGGTCTGGCAGCGCAGAAGCTTTAACTTCCCAGATTATAAAGATTCATCCAAATCTCTATCCCATTCAGTATTACTATTTAAACGTTGGTGCCGCACTGTCGGAGGGTTAGTGCTGAGGGAGCGCCATACTGTCGGAGGGTCAGCGCTGAGGGAGTGGGCACTGTCGGTGGGTCAGCGCTGAGGGAGTGGGCGCTGTCGGTGGGTCAGCGCTGAGGGAGTGGGCGCTGTCGGTGGGTCAGCGCTGAGGGAGTGGGCACTGTCGGAGGGTCAGCGCTGAGGGAGTGGGCACTGTCGGAGGGTCAGCGCTGAGGGAGTGGGCACTGTCGGAGGGTCAGCGCTGAGGGAGTGGGCACTGTCGGAGGGTCAGCGCTGAGGGAGTGGGCACTGTCGGAGGGTCAGCGCTGAGGGAGTGGGCACTGTCGGAGGGTCAGCGCTGAGGGAGTGGGCACTGTCGGAGGGTCAGCGCTGAGGGAGTGGGCACTGTCGGAGGGTCAGCGCTGAGGGAGTGGGCACTGTCGGAGGGTCAGCGCTGAGGGAGTGGGCACTGTCGGAGGGTCAGCGCTGAGGGAGTGGGCACTGTCGGAGGGTCAGCGCTGAGGGAG
>NC_057713.1:2065374-2065796 GCF_004010195.1 Chiloscyllium plagiosum
CTGTGGCCTGGCAACTGGAGACAGATAAGGTACTGGGCGGTCGGGGAGAATCTTACTCCCGTTGGAAAGGCTGAGGATGAGGTGAGAGATCCCTCTTCAACATCTCTCGCCTTCCAAACTGGACTGAAGATTGAGGAGGGTGGATATTCAGAACATCCATCCCCACTCATAGTCAGAGGGTCAGTGCTGAGGGAGCGGGCACTGTCGGAGGGTCAGTGCTGAGGGAGCGGGCACTGTCGGAGGGTCAGTGCTGAGGGCGCGGGCACTGTCGGAGGGTCGTTGCTGAGGGGGCGGGCACTGTCAGAGGGTCAGCACTGAGGGAGTAGGCACTGTCAGAGGGTCAATGCTGAGGGAGCGCCGCACTGTCAGAGGGTCAGTGCTGAGGGAGTGGGCACTGTCAGAGGGTCAATGCTGAGGGAGCG
>NC_057713.1:2065927-2077543 GCF_004010195.1 Chiloscyllium plagiosum
CCGCACTGTCGGCGGGTCAGTGCTGAGGGAGCGCCGCACTGTCGGAGGGTCAGTGCTGAGGGAGCACTTTGTATTTAAAGGAAGAGAACAAGAATTCCGGCATCATTGTCAACCTTTATTCCTCTGTTACAATCAGTATTATTTTTCCTTTGTTTCATTGTTGTTTTGGGAGGGTCTGTGTGTAAACAGCTTGCCACATATACCTGCGTAACAATGGCTTTGAGAATAATTCTAGTCTGTGAAATGTTTTAGGAATTTCTTGCTGTAATCCTAGTGGTAAAACTGCTGCCTGTAAGCAATGTATTGCACTTGTCAGAATGCCTTGGCCCCTTTAGTGAAGGACTGTATTTAGGGCCCTCCAAAGGCACTCTCTGACACTGTCTTAAATGCTGTAACTTTACATTGTAACTCTCTGTTCTAAACACAGCTGCTGTTTCATGATACCACGTTATGAGCTGTTGGTGTTTGATTGCTGAATGGGACTAAGCTATAGAAACATCACATTACTCATGACTTCTCATATTTTGCTAATTTCCAATGCCATCTCAACAAGTTGACTGTTAACAATGATCATCTGAAACTCTTTTCTCTGATTCTTTTCCTCATCTCTCATGCAGCCAAACTCCTATGAAAGACAGCTATAGCTCGTATTTATATTTTGCTTTAAAGGAATGAAGCATCAGCGTGATTCTCAGAGGGTTAAAAATACATTATGTACAGCTGCACGATTATCACCAAAACTGCACTAATGCTACCTACACTAATGAAGATAGTGCATGTCCAGGATCTATATAGTGGCATCAACCATGCTACCCTCATCTCCACACTTGCTGACCTTGAAAAATTCACTTGTATTTGTTCAGCATGATCTCTGTCTGATAAAGCCGTACTGATGATCCCTGATCAAACCTCGTGTCTTCAGGTGGAGATTAATTCTCTCCCTCAGAATTTTCCCTTGTAGTTTCACTCACTGATGTGAGACTCAATGGTCTACAGTTCCCTGGTTTATTTCTTCTGTTGTTCTTGAAAAGTGGAACTGCGTAACTCCCAGTCCTTTGACATCTTCCCTGTGGCCAGAGAGGAATTAAACATTTGGGTCAGGGCTCCTATAATTTCCTTCCTCATTTTCCACAGCAGACTGGGATGCAACTCATCCTGACCCTGGGAATTTGTTCACTTTTCACCCTATGACAACCACAAATACCTCCTCACTACTGCTGTCAAACTGTTCCAAGAGTTTGACAATCCCTCTTCCTGAACTTTGTATCTACACGTTCCTCCTCCTCCTTTGTGATGACATGTATGAAATACTCATTTAACACCGTACCAATAAACTCCAGGTCCACACCCAGATTGCCCCTTTGGTCTATAATGGATTGTATTTTTCTGGGTATGAAAGAAATGTATTATTTCAGGACAGATCTGCTCTGACAAACTCCATACCATTTCCCTGTGTGCAGGATTATGACTGAAGGCTTCCAGAAGTACTTGGCACCACTTCATCATGTGCCCTGTTACATCTGACCTGTCAGTTGACTTGCTGAGCAAAGTGCATGCTGCATATATCAAAGAGGGAGCGACGTTTGTGCAGAAGAACCCTCATGCTCTTGTCTGAGATGGCTAATGCTGCAATGTGTGTCACCGCAAACCAGCGAGAAGGACCCAGGTTTCCATTCTGCTATTGCCCCTTCTCAAACTGCTAAATTAACTGGAGAGCCTTACCAACGTGTTCCTCAGTGCTATCCACTTCTTTGGAATGTGTGTTCCTCCAAACGGTCAGCATACACAGTCTTTTTGACCCAAAGAAGGATTTAAATTAGAATTTCCCTCCTCTGACTAGCCATGCCTGGGCAGGGTACTAGAGATTTCCCTCTGCCCACAATTCCAAATAGAATGACAAATGCAGTCAGGTTTGGGAATTGGATTGGGAGAGTTTATTTGAGGTACTGACTGCAAGACCATCTCAACTCTACATCATTCCAGGGCTTACAGCCTGGAGCTGAGTGGTCCTGGTGGAATCATCATCAACATGTAATTGTGCTACTAACGGTATAGGGAAGTAGTGCAGAATAACGGAACAACAGGGCATTAGAACCGTACTTTATACTAGTTTTCAAAGAACTGGTTGCTACAGAATAATGGAGAAAGGAGCTTTGGGGTGTTGCAAAACACCTGACAGCAAATGAAACATTTTGAAGTGTAAGATTAAGTTCCTACTGGATAATTAGAGAACGACGCTGGTGGTGATTTAACCTGAGGGTTACCATGCCTGAGATGAGGGGAAAGGTTGAGAAGGAGAGTCCTTCATGCTAACCTCAGTTGGTGCAGGAATTGAACCCATGCTATTAGCATCACTGTACTTTAAACCAGTCATCTAGCCAATTAAGGTAACCATAGTTACCATTGTAATGAAGAAACTGAGACAACCAGTTTACTCAAAGCAAGCTCCCAGTGTGATACTGAGGGCCAATTATTGACTACAATGGCAGGGATAACTTTATTGTTTAACTTTGAAATTGTTTTATGGGATCACTTCTATTCACTTGTGAAAGTAGACCAGACACATTGACACATCCAAAGGTTGGAATGTTCAACAGTGCAGCACTCCCTTAAAACTACACTGGAGCATCACACTAGATTCTTGTGCTCAAATCTTTGGAATGGTATTTGAACTCATAAACGTTCAGACGAAAAGCTGTATCTGGTTAACTGAAGAGAATTGGAAGTTAGATCAATACCACCTCAAGGAGACAAGGTACAAGAATCTGATCATTTATGTCTGGGGGTCCAATAATAATTTAACAAGTAGCAGACGTTCCCAGCTGTAATTTTCAAAATGTCTGTGGTAAGATGATTTCTGTGAACTGCAGGCCAACACTGGAAAAAGCAGGAATGGGCGTGGAAATTATAGACTGGTTATATGGGATGGTTCCTAAACACTGGGATAAACTTGAATTAATCAGGGCCAGTCAGCAGGGATATCTGAAATGGCAGCTCATGCTAAACCAACGATTGAATTTGTCAAGAGGGTAAAAATAGAAATGCAATGGATGTGGTTTATCTATAATTTTAAAGGTGATCGTTAAAGTACCATTTGGGGCAAAGGCATTTTTAAAAAATCATTCCCAGGATGCAGGCATTGCTGGCTATTACTGCCCATCTCTGATTGCCCAGAGAGCAGTGACGTTTCAACCTTTACCGGGGGTCTGAAGTCACGTGCAGGCCAGACTTCCCTGAAGGACGTTAGTGAACAAGATGGGGTTTTTATGACAATCAGCATCATCAGACTCTTAATTCCAGATTCTGTGTAAAACTGAATTCCCCTATCTACCGTGGCAGGAATCTGAACCCCGATTCCGCAGAACATTACCTGGTTCTTTTCATCTTAGTCTAATGATGGTACCACTAAGCCAATCACCTCCCTTCTTCGGCAAGTGAAATTCATTCCAATAAAGTAGTTGAAGTTTCCTCAGTAAATGTTTCTAGAGCTGGGATAGGTAATTGTTTTGAACAGTAAAGGAATTAAGGGTTATTGTGAGATGCTGGGTAATTGGGGTTCAGTCTATGAAAAGATGAGCCATGATCTTATTGAATGGCAGAATGGGCTCGAAAGGCCCAGATGGTCTGCTCCTGGTTCTTAAGTTAAGGCCAAGCTAACTAGGGTGATGTTTAGAGTGTATAAAGTGCAGTGTGGGGAGTTAATGTATGGAGTGAAAAACTGAATAATGCTCCCCAGTTATCTGTGTTGAGATAACATTGTTCGTGCACTTATGAATGATTTCCATTTGAGGAAGTTGTGATAAAATTTGCTCAAGATCCCAGATTAAATTGTGGTGGACTTCAGGAAGAGCTAGTCAAGACTAGGTGGAGGGCAGCAAGGACAATTCAATTCAGAACCCCCTGAGGTAATACATTAGGGACTGCTGTCCTTGATTCTGAGTATAAGGGGGAAAGTGGTCACCACATGTATCTGCATCATCCACATCTATAAACATTGGTGAGTTGTCAGTCGCCAGGAAACTTCTCGTGTTAAATCACTCAGAATCTAGGCTTGTTTGGCAGCATGTCACCAGTATCATGGAAAGGTCACTTGGTTAAGAGTTTGAACCTATAAAGGGTTAGAAGAGGAGTAATTTGATCAGTTATAACTGCAGTTAAACAGGTAGACAACTGATCAAATTATCATTCCTTGGCCAGGCAGGACCTACCTTTTTCAAAGGTGTTGACTTGTCAGGTTAATTGCTGTCCATTGAGAAGGTTTTGTTCCATCTTTTTGTCAGTTACAGCAGAAAATGAAGTGGAGATTCCTCAGTTTTGATCTTGGGACAGTTGACTGATATATCTGGGCTTTAATACCTGGGCTGGACATCACTCTAGCCATTTACCAATTCCTATACTTCCTGTTGTGTGACACCTGTAATCTCTAATCTCGCTTGCCTTCTCCTTCAGTGACTGTGTCTGATACTGACTTATCCCAAGTGGATTCCAACTGAAATTCCATCCCTCCTGTTTCAAATCCATCCAGATTTACAAGTTGCTGCAAGTTCCTCAGACAGCTGCTTCCCCTCATCCTGAGAACCACACTGAATGCCAGATGTAAACTCTCACCCTGACCAACATCACTGCCTCACTATATCTCAAAACTGACCCAATTCCCAGGTCTTCTTATTCTGTATCTCCTCTAAAGCCTCAACACGAACCTTTCTCTCCCCTTTCCAGATGTTGAGGAATGCAAATCCATGGGTATCAGTGCTTCTCCTGATCCTTCCTCCGAACCCACCCCCCTGAGCCCATTCTCCTCCCAGTCACAACTCTCATCACACATTCACTATATCCTCTGGCCTTGACTTCCTGATGAATAATCTGTGTTCAGCAAAGGACTCCTTAAGGCCTTAGACCTAGGAGAAGAAGTAGGCCATTCAACCCAAGTCTGCTGTGCCATTCAATGGTTGATCTGATCATCATCAACTCCACTTTCCACCTTTTCCCTGATGTGGAGGTGCTGCTATTAGACTGGGGTAGATAAGGTCAGAAGTCAGATGACACCAGGTTACAATCCAACAGGTTTATTTGAAATCACAACCTTTTGGAGCGCTGCTCCTTCATCAGGAGAAATGCTTTCTAAGCTCAATCTCCTAATCTTTCCTTGTGTCTAAAATCCTTCATTTCTAGTATCATTTCAGTAATTTACTTTGAACTCTCCTTAATATCCCTCCTTAACTTAGGTGAATGGAACTAAACATAATTCTCCAAATGTGATCTGGCCAATGATTTGTAGTGGTGTAGCATAATACCCTTGCTTTTATACTCTGTCTCTTTATAAACCCAAGGATCGAATATGCCTTCTTAATAACTATTTCAATTTGCCTGGCCACCGACAGAGAATCATGCATGTGAACCCTCAACGTCTTATAATTCTGTCACTTTCATCTCTGTGCCCACTTTTTTGAACAGGAGTCCTCTTCCTGCCACACAGACCCTTTCACCCATCTCCAACCTCCCCCCTCCCTCTGGCCTCTTACATGCCCTTGATCTCTTTCATTGTGATCTGTCAGCATCACATCAGCCACTTGTATTTCTCTGAACCTATTTCCTTGACTCATTTCTCCCCTCATCCAGTGTCGTCCCTTCAACATTCGTGGTTCTGACAACTCATGGCGTTTCCACTTAGCTGCCCTGACCACCGTGTCTTCTTGATCAAGATAATCTCATCCTGCCACACCTCTTCTATCCCTCTTGAGGCCATTCTAGGATTCTCCACTACTTCCCTGAATGGAGACATGAACAGTTCCCAACCGCCACCCACTCCTCTGTCAGGCTGAGCTTGCCCTCTCGTCAGTTTCTCCTTTAATCTGTCTCACTTCCTCTAAATGAGTGTAGCCGTAGAAACCTGTTTTGGCCCTAGTGATGTCTGTGGGGTATATCATACCTTCCTTGTTCCAGTTTCCACCCTGCCACAACTCTTTCTCCAGTAAATTGTTGACTTTTATCGCTGCCGATTCCCGCTCTCATCTGGAATTGGAAAGATAATCTGTCTTGTTTCCAATTTTCATCCTTCTCTCACCCCCATCTGGTCCACCACTGACTCTTACCTTCTCTGTCTCACCTTGAAGGACTAGGGCAGTAGATATGTGGGAACACCACCCCCTGCAAGTTCCTCTCAAAGCCCCTCACTTGGAAATATATCACTGGTCCTTCATTGTCGCTGCATCAAAATTCTGAAATTCCCTCCTTAAGGGCATTGTGGGTTCACTTACAGCACATGGACTGCAGCGGTTCGAGACAGTTAACTGAGACTTTCTCAAGGGGCAACTAGGCATGAGTAATGAACACTGACCCAGCCAGCAATACCCACATCTCCTGAATGGGGAGAAAAGAACTCTCAAATTTTCCATCTCGGTATTATACAGCTTTCTAAGCTCAACATTGAGTTCAGCAATTTCAAACCATGAAGCAACTATATCCTTCCCCTTGCCTTGAGATAGTCTGGTTTTCTTAGATTTGCTTCCATAGAGCTGAACTATATTCTGCCATTAACACCAACTCTAGCTCTATTCTCTTCTCCACAACCATTCCCGCTCCCTGTGGGCTCTAACCTTCCCTTCAGTCCCATTTCCTTCTCTTCACCCTTTTCTACTTGGGTCCACTGCTTTTCCTCATTTATATAAATGATTTGCATGTGAACATACGAGCTATAGCTAGTAGGTTTGCAGATGACAGCAAAATTGGAGGTGTAATGGACAGTGAAGAAGGTTACCTCAGATTACAGCAGGATCTTGATCGGATAGGCCAATGGGCTGAGGAGTGGCAGATGGAGTTTAATTTAGATACATGCGAGATGCTGCATTTTGGAAAGGCAATTCAGAGCAGGACTTATACACTTAATGGGAAGATCCTGGGGAGTGTTGCTGAACAAAGAGACCTTGGAGTGCAGGNNNGATGTTGTGAAACTTGAAAAGGTTCAGAAAAGATTTACAAGGATGTTGCCAGGGTTGGAGGATTTGAGCTACAGGGAGAGGCTGAACAGGCTGGGGCTATTTTCCCTGGAGCGTCGGAGGCTGAGGGGTGACCTTATAGAGGTTTATAATATCATGAGGGGCGTCCACACACCTGATCTACTGTGTCTGTTGGTCTCAATGTGGTCTCCTCTACATTGGAGAGGCAGAATGCCAACTTGCAGAACATTTCAGGGAACATCTCTGGGACACAGGTACCAAACAACCCCATTGCCCTGTGGCCAACCACTTCAACTCCTCCTCCCACTCTGCCAAGGAAATGCAAGTCCTGGGCCTCCTCCACTGCCAAATCCAAACCACCCGACGCCTGGAGGAAGAACGCCTCACCTTCCGTCTTGCGACCCTCCAACCACATAGCACCAACATCACTAGTTTCCTCATTTCCCCTCCTCCCACCTTGTCCCAGATCTAACCCTCCAACTCAGCACCACCCTCTTGAACTGTCCCACCTTTCCATCTTGCTTCCCACCTATGCACTCCACCCTGCTCTCCACCTATCACCATCACCCCCACCTTCATCTACCTATACCTTCCCAGCAACCTTCCCCCAAGCCTCACCCCCACTCTCCTATTTATCTCTCAGCTAGTTTCCCCCACCCCCTCCACATTCCTGATGAAGTGTTTATGCCGGAAACGTCAAATCTAGTGCTCCTCGGATGTGCCTGACCTGCTGTGTTTTTCGATTGCCACATGTTTTGACTCCCTCTTTCATGCTGTTAGACCTGCTGAGTTTCTCCAACTCTGTCTCAGGGCGAGGGTTAGTGACTCTGCCACAGAGAGTATTGTCCCACATCCTGGGAGCACATGAAAGGTTTTCACAAACACTTGAGCACCAAAGCTTTTTTAATTTAAGTTAACAGCTTATTTGTATAATCTAGTCTCCACTTCAACAAAAAAGGTTTCCCCTCCCCACCCCAACATCGTCCATTCCCAACATCGTCCATCCCCCAACCCAACATCGTTCATCCCCAACATCGTCCATCCCCCAACCCTACATCGTTCATCCCCAACCCCAACATTGTCCATCCCCCAACCCAATATCGTCCATCCCCACCCCAACATTGCCCATTCCCACCCGAAGTATAATACAGAGTTATATCCAGCGAGTTCACAGTTACATTATCAAACATTGCAGATGAGCGAGTCTATTTGGGAAGGACCTGCACAATGCACTTGGCTAGAAAGCAACATAGCTTTGTACAGTACAAACAAGACTGGGGTCAAAACATTGCGACTCTAACAGGGAGGTTAACACACAGCAGCTTCGAAACTGCTTGGACAATAATCCAGAATACACCAGAATAAACGAGACGAACAAGCTCAGCTGGCGCTACAGGAAGGAAGCAGCTGGAGTTTCCCAAAGGGCAGATGTTTAAGTCACACTCTCATTGTGCTCCCATCAGTCTGAGCTCTGGATATTGGGGAACACCCATGGCTGCATTTCATATAACACCACCATGTTTACTCTGCAAGACTGTGCTGTTCAACAGAAACACAACTGGAGCAGGGAGAGTTCACTCAAGCTTGCTCCCCCATTCAGTAAGCTCGGCCAAACTCCACTCCAGTCTGGTTACTACTGACACCTCTGTCAGTCAGGAATCTCTCAAACTCAGCTTTAAATGTCTTCAATGACCTACCTCCACCAATCTCCGTCCAACAGTCCTGATCCTCAGACAGAAACAATTCTCATCTCTGTCTTAAATGGGGGAGCCCACAGTTTTAAGTCTGTACCCACCCCCCCCCCCCCCCCTTCTGACTCGGCCACAGGAGGAACTGTACTCCCACGATCTACCCTATTCAATCCCCTCAGGATGTTGTAGTTTTCAATAAGATCATCTCCCATTCCAATGGATTCAGAGCCAAACTTCCTTCTGTAAGGTCGCCCCTGATCCCAGGAACCAGTAGAATGAACCTGGGACATGAGCACACCCAGTTGGACATCCACTGGGTTTCCCTCCACCAGGTAGCCACTGTGTGATAGCTATTGGGCCAGAATCCTGGGATAGCTCATCAATAATCTTCATGGGAATGTCCCACAGACTCCCCATCACTGTTTCCCACCTTCCTGTCTGTAAACCCTGGGATTATCTGCAATCCACACATTCTGAGAAGTAACATTGAAATGACTTGGCCCTCTGCCCTGATCATGTTACACAGCCTGGGACCAAGAAAAGCTTTATTCAGCATGGTCTCATTGCCAAGCCGCCTGGTTCAGAGATTCAGGACAGCAGTGAGGGTACAGCAATGGGAGAAAATTCCACCCATTGCGTGGGAATGTGGCACTTCCTGACAACCACAATGACCAAGGACTTCTGGA
Source organism: Chiloscyllium plagiosum (assembly GCF_004010195.1). Lineage (NCBI taxonomy): Eukaryota > Metazoa > Chordata > Chondrichthyes > Orectolobiformes > Hemiscylliidae > Chiloscyllium > Chiloscyllium plagiosum. The sequence continues at coordinate 2,075,261 of NC_057713.1, forward strand.
AGCTGATGGCTCTTTTAACAGAGTTAACAATTCCTCTTTCAAATAGGGCTCACCGTGCTCCTAATGTTAACTCTGCTTAGTTCTCAACATCATCTGCTCTTATTTCAGATCGTCAGCGCCTGCCATCATTTAGATTGGGTTTTTTAATTTGTTAGAATGACAGAATAATTCCGACATACTGGGAGACCCCACATGGGCCCAGACTGGGTTTTGGGGAGGGGGTGGTAACAGACCTTTATCCCTTGGTGCTGGGTCATCTGTCTCTACAAGGTGGGGCTAAGCCGCTTTCTTCAATCTGCTGCAGTCCCAGAGAGTAGTAGGCACTGTGAATGCATCGCTGTGACCGACTAGTATCACTGCTATGGACCGGAATGGAGTCACTCGGAAAGAACACCCAGTGGTGTCAGTGCAGCATGGAGCTAAATGAACGCAGCTTCAGCTCCATCACCGTCTCTCCGAAGCTTCATGGTGTTTCTCGAGGCAAAGCTTGGATCACATTGAGAGCCTCAGAGTCTAACAGCAGCATGTGGACATGAGGAACAGTTTGCCTGAGATGCTGCTTAAACACAGCCTGAGCCCAGGGCTCCAGTCCCTGCAAAACACTCCAGACACCTCCTGGTATTAAAGACGTTTACTCATGGTGACCATGGCAACAGTCTGGCAGGGAGTGGCTTGATTCTGGACGAGCAGCGAGAGTGCCAAGGGACACACTGACAGCTACAGAATCCTCAGCAAATACCTAACAGACAGCAGCCGGGGCTCCAGCCAGCTCCCTCTGAAATGAAAACGTCATTTAATCTCCCAAATTAAACGTGAAGCTCCGTTTATTGTATTAAATAGAAAGTAAAGCTCCTTTACTCTTTTAAACTGAAAGTAAAACTTCTTCAACACTGCCACCAAATGTTCCCAAGACAGAGACACCATGGGGTCTGACATCAAGTCCTGACAAATGTGCCTTCAGTTCCCCATGCCCCCCCCTCACAACTGTTGGCATTATTATGGAAACGGCTGAATGAAATTATCTGGATTCAATCCTGGTTTCCCTGCTCTAGGAAAGTTGTTGTGAAACTTGAAAGGGTTCAGAAAAGATTCACAAGGATGTTGCCAGGGTTGGAGGATCTGAGCTACAGGGAGAGGCTGAACAGGCTGGGACTGTTTCCCTGGAGCATCAGAGGCTGAGGGGTGACCTTATAGAGGTTTACAAAATTATGAGGGGCATGGATAGGATAAATAGACAAAGTCTTTTCCCTGGGGCGGGGGAGTCCAGAACAGAGGCGATAGGTTTAGGGTGAGAGGGGAAAGATATAAAAGAGACCTAAGGGGCAACTTTTTCACGCAGAGGGTGGTATGTGTCTGGAATGATCTGCCAGAGGAAGTGGTGGAGGCTGGTACAATTACAACATTTAAGAGGCATTTGGATGGGTATATGAATAGGAAGGGTTTGGAGGGATATGGGCCGGGTACTGGCCGGTGGGACTAGATTGGGTTGGGATATCTGATCGGCATGGACGGGTTGGACTGGTCTATGGGTCTACACCCCGTACTGTACATCTCTGTGACTCTGATGGAGTTTGTCCCCTGTCCTTGTGATCACATGATCCAATGATAATGAAGTTGTTCACAGTCACAGCAAATACTCCCTGACATGAAGTGAAGGAAAGAGCAACCACATCCACATCCCCTCCACCACTGACACTCAGTGTGTACCATCCACACTCTCTCCACCACTGACACTCAGTGTGTACTCAGTGTGTACCATCCACACTCTCTCCACCACTGACACTCAGTGTGTACCATCCACACTCCCTCCACCACTGACACTCAGTGTGTACCATCCACACTCCCTCCACCACCGACACTCAGTAACAGCAGCGTGTACCATCCACAAGATGCACTGCAGAGATTCACCGAAGATCCTCAGACAGCGCCTTCCAAACCTACAACCACTTCCATCTAGAAGGACAAGGGCAGCAGATATGTGGGAACACCACCCCCTGCAAGATCCCCTCGGAGCCACTCACCATCCTGACTTGGAAATATATCACCGTTCATTCAGACTCCCAGAATCCTGGAATTCCCTCCCTAAGGGACATTGTGGGTCTACCTACAGCACATGGACTGCAGCTGTTCAAGAAGGCAGCTCATCCCCCCCTTCTCAAGGGGCAACTAGGGATGGGTAAAAATGCTGGGCCCAGTCAGTGACCCCCACACTACATGACTGAATCAAAGAACGTTCACACTCGAGAGGGGGAGGGGGGCAGAAGGGGAGGGGGTACAGAGGGG
>NC_057713.1:2078079-2078615 GCF_004010195.1 Chiloscyllium plagiosum
TGAGAGAGTGGTGTGTGAGTGTGGGTGTGTGTGTGTGAGTGTGTGTGTGTGAGTGTGAGAGAGTGGGTGTGTGAGTGAGTGGGTGTGAGTGGGTGTGTGAGTGTGGGTGTGTGTGTGTGTGTGGGTGTGAAAGAGTGGGTGTGTGAGTGTGAGAGTGTGGGTGTGAGTGTGAGAGAGTGTGTGTGAGTGTGAGTGTGAGAGAGTGTGTGCACAGGGAACACTGCAGCCTCAGTGCTGGTGGAGGAAGGATGACGTCACCTGTGTCTCCTCTCTCCCTGATCCCACTCTGCGCTGGGGTCCTCAGCATCAACCACGGGCATCCACCACCCGCTGACACCAGGAGACAGGAATGAAACCATTGGATCAATCTGGGCTGAGACGCCCTACACAGCCAAATAGCCAGCTGACAGACACTCTTGGGATAGGAGGGGAAGAGTCAATTGGGGTCCACAATACGGTATGGAGGGGGAGGGGGTGGAGGGAGTCAGGAAGTGAAGGTGCAAGACCCAACGTACACAGCAAGCGAATGGGAAGGG
>NC_057713.1:2079115-2080141 GCF_004010195.1 Chiloscyllium plagiosum
CTTGTGTCCATTGAAGTTTAGAATAATGAAAGGTGACTTTATGAAAATGGATGTTCCTCTGTGGGGACCCCAGAGCTAAAGGACACGGTTTATGTCCTTCCTCCAGCAAAGGAGAGATTATTTTTTCCTTTCAGAATGTTGTCAGAATGGGGAACTCCCTTCCTCAGGAACACGAGGCCCAGTTTCAGTCAATAATTGATGAAAGGGTTATGAGTGTTAACAGGAAAGGAGTTGAAGTGAGGGTCTTTACTGATTGGTGGAGTTGAAGTGAGGGTCTTTACTGATGGTGGAGTTGAAGTGAGGCTCTTACTGATTGGTGAAGTTAAAGTGAGGGTCTTTACTGATTGGCGGAGTTGAAGTGAGGGTCTTTACTGATTGGTGGAGTTGAAGTGAGGGTCTTTACTGATTGGTGGAGTTGAAGTGAGGCTCTTACTGATTGGTGGAGCTGGTTTAAGTAGCTGCTGTGTTATGGTGCCTAATCAGAGTCAATTTGTGGACCCATCTGAACTGTTTTCTCCTGCAATAGCGATTGTTGGGACAGTTTAAAATCTGATGTTCTTGTGTTTGTCCTGAGGAGTGAGAGACCAAAACCTTGACAACCTGGCCCTCTCTGTCAGCAACATTCATGTGACTGCCTGACCGCATGACCATGTTACCATGCGACTGCCTGACCATGCGACTGCCTGACCATGTGACTGCCTGACCATGTGACTGCCTGACCATGTGATTGTCTGACCATGTGACTGCCTGACCATGTGACCACTGGACTGCATGACCATGTGACCGTGACTGCCTGACCATGTGTGACCATCTAGCCATGCGACCGCCTGATTACATGACTGTATGACCATGTGACGGTTACATTCTGAGGTGAAAATCAACTCAGCAAAAGTGAGGACTGCGGATGCTGGAAACCAGAGTCTAGATTAGAGTAGTGCTGGAAAAGCACAGCAGGTCAGGCAGCATCCGAGCAACAGGAAAATCAACGTTTCGGGCAAAAGCCCTTCATCAGGAATAGAGGCAGGT
>NC_057713.1:2080198-2081242 GCF_004010195.1 Chiloscyllium plagiosum
GCGTCTGGTGGTGAGGGAGCGGCGGTGAAGGAGGCCCAGGACCTGCATGTCCTCGGCAGAGTGGGAGGGGGAGTTGAAATGTTGGGCCACGGGGCGGTGTGGTTGATTGGTGCAGGTGTCCCGGAGATGTTCCCTAAAGCGCTCTGCAAGGCACCATGGGGATGGTGGCTGTACCAGCCGCATGGCTAATGGCATCTGAGCAGTTCCAGAGACCTGGGGGAATCTTCTGGAATGTTTGAGGAGCGCTGGTTATGGAGGCGGGTGTCTAAAAGCTTGTTGAACTTAGTTTTTGATGTTTGAGATGGTGTTGAAATACTGTGTGTTGAGTGTATGAATTCTTCTTAGCATATAGTGCAGAGTGGGTCCTTTGCAGTTCTGAGAGTCCTGGCTAATCAGCTACAAAATACTTCCTAAAATTCCTGTTAACGAAGAATTAGTTTGTGTTGTGTCGCGTTGTGTTGTGGAGTGCTGGGAGTGTCACTGGGTTAGTGATCTGAGGGCCGGTAAGGTGGAGCTAGTCTCAGGGAGGGTGACCAACATACCAGGAACAGCTATTATTAAATTGCCCACCTGGTTTACCCAGCCATGGCTCCTGACCCACAGCAATGGGCCTGACGAGAACTGCCCTCTCAGTCCCAGGGCAATAAATACTGGCCTTACATATCCCCTGGGAAGAGGGGAAAGGGCTGAATCGTGAGGGATGCAGATTTTTGAACCTTAGCCAAGGCTCACCTTTACTCTGGGTGAACTGCAGCTGCTCTGAAGGTTTGAGCTGTTTCCCTGAGAAAAGCAACACTTGCACTAACTCCTCCAGGTCTCTTCGCCACATCCAATTAATAATAGAATCCTGAAAGCTGAAACGCTTCACATTCTCACATCAAAGATACAAATAGACACAGGGGGCAGTCAGTGCCAGGGACAGTCCTGGTGGAAGCAGCAACACCAGATTGATCACATCATCAATACCAGGCCGCAGTGTGACGGCGATGGGGCCGTGCAGGTAGACCAGGCCCCCTGGGGAACCTCACTGTGTCAGGGGGTGGG
>NC_057713.1:2086146-2090255 GCF_004010195.1 Chiloscyllium plagiosum
ACACACACACACACACACACCCAGTGATGGGAACATCTGTCCTGCAGCTGACCTTCCTAGCTCTGTTAGAATTTTATAGGTTTCTATCAGATTTCCTCCTCGTTATCCTAAACTCCTGAGAATGCAATCCTGACCGACCTAGTCTCTGCTCATACATCGATGATACCATCCCAAGAATCAGTCCCTTGCTGTACTCCCTCAGTAATAAGAACATCCTTCCACAGATAAGGAGACCCAGACTGCCCGCAATATTCCAGGTCTCGCCTCACAATGCCCTGCCGCCCCCATATCCTTATTCCTGTATTCGATCCTCTCGCTATGAAGGCCAACCTACAGTCTCCCTTCTTTACTGCCTGCAATCCTTTCATGCGATCAATCGTCTTAGTCACTGTGGACACCCACTCAAAGGGACTGGTCCTTCGTACAGCTCATTTGTCAAACATAGGGATGACAATAAAAAACTGCGCGCAATTTTTGCAATTCACGGAATCTTGGAAGTGTTGGTCACAGACAATAGGGCTTCGTTTACCAACAGGTAATTTGAGTATTTCCTAAAGTCGAATGTTATTCGGCATATAGGGACAGTTCCATACCATCCATCATCCAGTTTTTACAGATGTAACATTAGAAGCATCCTGTCTGGGCACATCACAGCCTGGTACGGCAGCTGCTCGGCCCAGGACTGTAAGGAACTACAGAGAGTCATGCACTCAGCCCGGAGCATCACAGAACACCAGCCGTCCATCCACGGACTCCATCTACACGGCTCACTGCCTCAGGAAGGTGGATAACGTCACCAAACCCCGGTTAGAATCGCTTCAAACATTTTGCATCGGGCAGAAGATGCAAAAGCTTAAACACACATGGCAACAGAAATGGCCTCTATCCCCGGACTCAGAGGGGGAGCACTGCAGTGATTGTAACAAGGTCACTCAGGTGGACCTCATAGAATCTGAGTTCCCTGATTGGGGCTGTTAATCTGATCCAATCAGGGAGCCCTGGCTGACAGATATAACCAGGGGTGTCAGAGGGTCTGCTCACTCTGAGAGCTGGCTCTGAGGGAGCTGGGTCAGTGTCAAGGACTCTCCGTTTATAAATAAAGAGGGACTTGGTGATGGGATACCAGCCTCTGGGCAGTAATTTCAAGGAGATTTGTTTGAGAGGTTTTCAGAATCAGGGGTGGGCTGGTCAGACTGGATCGGGAGAAGCTGTAAAAGAAGCAAGACAGAGTGGAGATTGATTAACGTGATGTACAAATACAGAGAAACAGCTAAAAGCTAAGGTCTGGAAGGAACTGCCTGGAGGCAGGTTCAACTGAGACATTCAGGAGGGGCACTGGACGCCTGTTTGGCTAGAAATGGTGAGCAGGGATATGGGGGAAAGGCCCTCGGGGATAGAACTGTGCAATCACAGGGGCCGAATGGCCTCATTCTACACATTAATAATTCTGTGACTGAGTGAGTGAGAGTGAAGAGACTGTAACTGAGCTATTTCCAGCATCCAGCAGCATCTTCAAACACCACCAGTCCTAGTTGCAGAGTAGGCCATTCAGCCCATTGAGTCTGTCTGCTGTTCAGTGAAATCATGTGATGATCCTTAGCTCCAGTTTCCTGGCTTTTCCCTGGATTTCCCCTTCCTGATTAAAGACCTGGCTGCCTCTGCCTTGGACATACTCAAGTGTCCCAGTCTCGACAGCCCTCTGCGGGAAAGAATTCCACAGATTCCCTCCCTTCGGAGAGAAGGAATTCCTCCCCATCTCTAGGGAGGAAATGGGTGACCCCTTACTCGGAGATGATGCCCCTTGGTCGTAGCCTCTCCCACAGCAGGAAATGACCTCTCCAATCTCTCCGCACCGACCCTCCCAAGCCCCATAAGGATCTTGGATGATTCAATAAAGTAACCTAGAAGCTCACAGTAGGAGGGGGTCATTCAGCCCCTTGAGCCTGCTGCACCATTCAATATGACCACGACCGACTATTGAGCTCAATATCCTAATCCCACCCTCCCCCATGTCCCTGGATCCCTTTCACCACAAGAGCTAGATCTAACACCTTCTTGAAAACACACGATGCTTTGGTCTCGACAGCTTGAGAATTCCACAGCCTCCCTCACCCTCCGGATGAAGACGTTTCTCCCCAGCTCAGTCCTGAAGGGGCTACCTGTTATCCTCAAACAATGACCCAGTTCTGGACTAACACACACACACACACACACACCCAGTGATGGGAACATCTGTCCTGCAGCTGACCTTCCTAGCTCTGTTAGAATTTTATAGGTTTCTATCAGATTTCCTCCTCGTTATCCTAAACTCCTGAGAATGCAATCCTGACCGACCTAGTCTCTGCTCATACATCGATGATACCATCCCAAGAATCAGTCCCTTGCTGTACTCCCTCAGTAATAAGAACATCCTTCCACAGATAAGGAGACCCAGACTGCCCGCAATATTCCAGGTCTCGCCTCACAATGCCCTGCCGCCCCCATATCCTTATTCCTGTATTCGATCCTCTCGCTATGAAGGCCAACCTACAGTCTCCCTTCTTTACTACCTGCTGCACCTCTGGGCTTACTGTTAGCAACTGGTGCATGAGGACAGGTCTTGTTGGACCTTCCCCTCTCTCAATTTACAGCCATTCAAATAATAATCTGACTTTCTATTGTTACTACCAAAATGGGTAACCTTGCATTTATCCACATTATGCTGCATTTGCCATGCATTTACCCACTCACTCAGCCTGTCCAAATCATGCTGCAACATCTCTCTATCCTCCTCACAGCTCACCCTTCTACCCAGCTTCAATATTAACTGCAAATTTTGACATATTACATTTAGTTCCCTCATCTAAATCATTAACATATAGGTGAATAGCTGAGGTTCTAATACGGTTCCTGCAATCCCCCACTAGTCATTCCCCACCATTCAGACCCATTTATTCCTAATTTTTCTTTCCTGTCTGCTAACTTTTTTTTCCATCTCAGTTCACTACTTAATTTAACACATTAATGCCTTATGTGGGGGCTTTGTCAAAGGCTTTCTGAAAGTCCAAATAAACCACATCCACTGGCTCCCTTGATCAACTCTAATTAGTTACATTTCCGAAGATTTCCAGCACATTTGTCAAGCAAGATTCCCCTTTTGTAAATCCATGCTGACTGTGTCTGATTCCAGGACTGGTTTCTAAGGGCTGTGCTAGAAAGTCCTCGAGAATCGACTCGCGCAGCATCCCGACCAGTCCCATCAGACTCACCGGCCTGTAATTCCTGGCCTGGTTTCTCTCCACCTCCCTTCAGATAGTGGGGTTACATGGTCATCCTGTCAAGGTCAGACCCTTCAGCATCGGTGATCTCGCTGGTCGTTAGTGTTCACGGCACATGCTCACGCGATAAGGTGTAACACTGGCTGATGCTGGGAAATACTTTGAACATTTGAACTCTGACTGGCTCAGTTCTGGTAATGATTTGGTAATTTTATCAAAGTGAAATTTGACTTTCTGTCATTTCACCTTCGTTTCGTCCCCTGTGTCTGTTGTTACCTCTGACTTCCTTAGCATTTTCCAAACGCAGGAATAGTTTGGCTGCAATGTGACCTCACTGCCTGATTGGAGCATTTCAGTGGCTGTGCTTTGTCTGTCAGAGATTGACTCGATTTCCAGATGATCCCTTTGTCCATTTTCTGTGCTGCCTCACAGAGGGTGGTGGTGGAGGGTTGTTTTTCAGACTGGAGGCCTGTGACCAGTGGAGTGCCACAGGATCGGTGCTGGGTCCTCTACTTTGAGTCATTTACATAAATGATTTGGATGTGAGTATAAAAGGTACAGTTAGTAAGTTTGCAGATACCTCCAATTTTGGTGTCATCGTGGACAGCGAAGAGGTTACCTCAGATTACAACAGGATCTTGACCAGATGGGCCAATGGGCTGAGAAGTGGCAGATGGAGTTTAATTCAGACAAATGTGAGGTGCTGCATTTTAGGAAAACAAATCTTAGCAGGACTTATACACTTAATGGTAAGGTCCTAGGGAGTGTTGCTGAACAAAGAGACCTTGGAGTGCAGGTTCATAGCTCCTTGAAAGTGGAGTCACAGGTAGGTGAAGAAGGCGTTTGGTATGC
>NC_057713.1:2090569-2091715 GCF_004010195.1 Chiloscyllium plagiosum
ATGAATAGGAAGGGTTTGGAGGGATATGGGCCGGGTGCTGGCAGGTGGGACTAGATTGGGTTGGGATATCTGATCGGCATGGGCGGGTTGGACTGAAGGGTCTGTTTCCATGCTGTACATCTCTATGACTCTATGACTGGGGATGGGGTGGGGGTAATTGCGTGGTGTTGAATTTCTGAGCCCTTCACTTTGACATGAGGGGGATTGCCACAGCTGCTGATGTCAGGAATGTTGTCCTGACAGATGTGTGGAGTTCTCAGGCACTGTACTCTCTCACTGGCTAGTGTCTGCTTTTCTCATCCTTATGGTCAGGATCAGAGTGAATGGGGACGAGGCATCCAGATCCTGGGAGGTCAGCTCCAGCTCTCATCCACAATCTGTCCGGGATGTGAGGCAGCAGATGAGTAGACAGGCCGGGGGCTGGAAGGGCACAGTATCAAAAGAGCACAGGTTACAGAAGCAGGCCATTCTGCCCATTGAGTCTGCTCCATACCCAGGGATCCCTTAGTGAAGAGGCAGGAGAGTGGAGGTCAGGATTATCAGATCAGCTATGATCTCATTAAATGGTGGAGCAGACTCGATGGGCTGAGTGGCCTACGCCTGCGGGCATCCTTCCATTCTCTGTTTTTCTTTTTGTGGTGAACTCTCCTGACCTCCCACAATTCTCGGGTGACATTTTACTGGGACTGTGGTGTTTGTTGACTGGGACTATGGGGAGTGCCTGGCCAAGTCGGTGACTCCTCCACTGAATGTTCTAGTTTCACACTGAGCTTGAGATAATGCCAGGCCAGGCCGTCAGATGTTGATTTACACAACGCACAGGAGGATCCCAGGCAAGCTGCACTGGGTTTCACCTTCTCACAGACTCCCTGGGACCAAGACCAGAGAAGGTGATGATGCCAGTTTGTAGTGAAGTCCCTCTGAACCACAGCCAGCAGCTACAAAACAGTTTCTTCACCCACTGTCCAACTCAGCTCAACACTCCCTTTCCAATCCAACTCTGACCCTCAGTGTGGTTATCTGTCCCTCGGTGTGGTTATCTGACCCTCAGTGTGGTTATCTGACCCTCAGTGTGGTTACTCTGACCCTCAGTGTGGTTACGCTGACCCTCAGTGTGGTTACTCTGACCCTCAGTGTGGTTACTCT
>NC_057713.1:2092652-2093666 GCF_004010195.1 Chiloscyllium plagiosum
GGAGATTTGGGTCAGTGACTGTGGGTCTGGTTTATATCAGACAGGAGGAGATTGGTGTCAGTGTCTGTGGGGCTGGTTTACATCAGACAGCGGGAGGATGGTGTCAGTGACTGTGGGGCTGGTTTATATCAGACAGGGGAGATTGGTGTCAGTGACTGTGGGGCTGGTTTATATCAGACAGGAGGGGATTCGTGTCAGTGTCCGTGGGGCTGGTTTATATCAGTCCGGGGAGATTGGTGTCAGTGACTGTGGGGCTGGTTTATATCAGACAAGGGGAGATTGGTGTCAGTGACTGTGGGTCTGGTTTATATCAGACAGGAGGAGATTGACGTCAGTGCCTGTGGGGTTGGTTTATATCAGACAGGAGGAGATTGGTGTCAGTGTCTGTGGGGCTGGTTTACATCAGACAGCGGGAGATTGGTGTCATTGACTGTGGGGCTGGTTTATATCAGACAGGGGAGATTGCTGTCAGCGACTGTGAGGCTGGTTTAAATCAGACAGGGGAGATTAGTGTCAGTGTCTGTGGGGCAAGTTTATGTCAGACTGGTGCGGATTGGTGTCAGTGACTGTGGGTCTGGTTTATATCAGACAGGGGGAGATTGGTGTCCGTGACTTTGGGTCTGGTTTATACCAGACAGAGGAAAATGAGTGTCAGTGACTGAGCGTTAGTTTATATCAGACAGGGGGAGATTGTTGTCATTGTCTGTGTGTCATGTTTACATCAGACGGGTTGAGATTGGTGTCAGTGACTGTGGTGCCGGTTTATATCAGACAGGAGGACATTGGCGTCAGTGACTGTGGGGCTGGTTTATGTCAGACAGGAAGGGAATGGTGTCAGTGACTGTGGGGCTGGTTTATATCAGACAAGGGGAGATTGGTGTCAGTGACTGTGGGGCTGGTTTATGTCAGACAGGAAGGGAATGGTGTCAGTGACTGTGGGGCTGGTTTATGTCAGACAGGAAGGGAATGGTGTCAGTGACTGTGGGGCTGGTTTATATCAGACAGGGGAGATTG
>NC_057713.1:2094260-2096555 GCF_004010195.1 Chiloscyllium plagiosum
CTGACCCTCAGTGTGGTTATCTGACCCTCAGTGTGGTTATCTGACCCTCAGTGTGGTTATCTGACCCTCAGTGTGGTTATCTGACCCTCAGTGTGGTTATCTGACCCTCAGTGTGGTTATCTGACCCTCAGTGTGGTTATCTGACCCTCAGTGGGTTTGCGCTGACCCTCAGTGTGGTTATCTGACCCTCAGTGTGGTTACTCTGACCCTCAGTGGGTTTGCGCTGACCCTCAGTGTGGTTACTCTGACCCTCAGTGTGGTTGCGCTGACCCTCAGTGTGGTTGCGCTGACCCTCAGTGTGGTTACTCTGACCCTCAGTGTGGTTATCTGACCCTCAGTGTGGTTACTCTGACCCTCAGTGTGGTTATCTGACCCTCAGTGTGGTTACTCTGACCCTCGGTGTGGTTATCTGACCCTCAGTGTGGTTATCTGACCCTCAGTGTGGTTATCTGACCCTCAGTGTGATTACGCTGACCCTCAGTGTGGTTGCGCTGACCCTCAGTGTGGTTAATCTGACCCTCAGTGTGGTTATCTGACCCTCAGTGTGGTTATCTGACCCTCAGTGTGATTACGCTGACCCTCAGTGTGGTTATCTGACCCTCAGTATGGTTACTCTGACCCTCAGTGTGGTTGCGCTGACCCTCAGTGTGGTTAATCTGACCCTCAGTGTGGATATCTGACCCTCAGTGTGGTTACTCTGACCCTCAGTGTGGTTACGCTGACCCTCAGTGTGGTTATCTGACCCTCAATGGGGTTACCTGACCCTCAGTGTGGTTACTCTGACCCTCAGTGTGGTTACGCTGACCCTCAGTTTGGTTACTCTGAAGAAGGGCTCATGCCCGAAGTGTCGATTCTCTTGTTCCTTTGATGCTGCCTGACCTGCTGCGCTTTTCCAGCAACACATTTTCAGCTACTTACCAAACAGCATAAATAGTAAGTGACAGACAGAGCTAAGCGATCCCACAACCAACCGATCAGAGTCTAGATTAGAGAGTGGTGCTGGAAAAGCACAGCAGGTCAGGCAGCATCTGAGGAGCAGGAACATCAATGTTTCGGTGAAAAGCCCATTATCAGATTCCTGATGACAGACTTTTGCCTGAAACGTCGATTCTCCTGCTCCTCGGATGCTGCCTGACCTGCTGTGTTTTTCCAGCACCACTCTCTAATCTAGACTCTGATTTCCAGCATCTGCAGTCCTCACTTTTGCCTAGATCAGAGTTTATTTCAATTCATTCACAGGATGAGTGTGTCACTGGCCAGACCCAGCATTTATTGCCTATATCTGATCACCCAGAGGGCAGCTGCCTTGCTGTGGGTCTGGAGTCACCTGTACTCCAGCCCAGGTAAGGATGGCCGTTTCCTTCCCTAAAGGACATTGGTGACCCAGGTGGGGGTTCCCCTCCGACAATGGATTCATAGTCATCAGTAGACCCTTAATTCCAGATTTTCAAATTGAATTAAAATGTCAGTGTTTGCCATGGACCCCAGAACTTTATCTGAGCCTCTGGGTTAACAGTCCAACGATAATACAACTCAGCCCTCACCTTCCCAGCCCCAGCTCTGCAGCCCTCTTACTTCCAGTGGTGAATGGTGGTGGATAATTAACTCACTCACTGGAGGAGGAGGCTTCACAAATATCCCCATCCTCAATGATGGAGGAGCCCAGCGCATCAGGGCAAAGATAAGGCTGATACATTTGCAGCAATCTTCAGTCAGAAGTGCTGAGTGGATGATCCATCTTGGGCTCTCCTGTGATCCCCAGCATCACAGATACCACGCTTCATTAGTTCACTCCACGTGATATCAAGGAAGGGCTGCAGCCACTGGATACTGCAAAGGCAGTGGGCCCTGAGAACATTCCGGCAACAGTACTGAAGACGTGTGCTCTAGAACTTGCCGCTCCGCTAGCCAAGCTGTCCAGTACAGTTCCAACACTGGCATCTACCCGACAATGTGGAAAATTGCCCAGTATGTCCTGTACATAAAAAGCAGGAGAAATCCAACCCATCAGTTTGCTCTTGGTCATCAGTAAAATAATGGAAGGTGTCAAGCTGTATCTGCTCAGGAAAAGGATTTAGCCGAGACGGGAGAGATTGAGCCATAGGGAGCAACTGGGCAGCCTGGGGCTGTTTTCCCCGGAGTGTCGGAGGCTGAGGGGTGACCTTATAGAGGTTTATACAATCATGAGGGGCATGGATAGGATAAATAGACAAGTCTCTTCCCTGGGGTCAGGGAGTCTAGGTGGGGAGGTGGGGAGAGAAGGGGAGGGGAGTGGAGGGAACGGGAGGGGAGAGG
>NC_057713.1:2098115-2099959 GCF_004010195.1 Chiloscyllium plagiosum
CTCCCCCCTACTCCCTCGACCCCCACTCTCCATCCCCCCCTTGTGTCGGTTTTGTGTAGGAGCAGGCTTATTCCACCCTGAGCACTCTGTCACGTTTACCCCATGGACCTCCTGCCCAATGGGTTTTTCCTGGGGGTGTGGTCGGAATGTCACTACACCAGTAACGGGGGGAGCCAGGCTGACACTCCCGGTGTGGGTACTAACCCCTTTACAGCTGCTGTTGAAGTTTATATCCAATAGATCTGATCCATAAAACTCACGGTGACCACAAACCTCTCATCGATTGTCACAAAAACTCACTGTGTTCAATTTCAGAGAGGGAAATCTACCATCCTCACCTGGTCTGGCCTACACGTGACTCCAGGTCCGTAACAATGTGGCTCTCTCTGATCTGCCCCCTGAATGGCCACTCTGCTCAAGGGGCCACTGGGGATGGGTGAGGAATACTGGGCCTTCCATCAATGAAGCTCGTCCCCAGAGGAGGGCAGGTGACTCTGAGTGAGATGCGGATTTGGAAGACGTTACAGAGGCAGCTGAGGAAAAGGAGAAAGGGTTAGGAATTGGGAGATTTCCTGGTCAGGGCCAGTGTGGAGAATGGATACAATGGATGGGTGAATGGGACTTGGAGTGAGTTTGGACACTGGGATTCCGGCTTTACAATGCTGTACTCGAAGGATTAACTTTCATAACGTTCTAGCTTTGACATTGTCTGCTGAACTCCATTTCTAATGGTCTGTGAACGGGAACCCAGTGGGAACCCAGCAGGACTCTCAATCAGTCTCTCCAGCTGGTCTATGGCCACTGAGGAAGAGGTGAAAGATTACACTGAGTAAGAGAAGGAGAGAAATACCATGTGGGGTAGTTACACTCCCTCATCCTTCCTGCCAGGCCTTTCTCGTGCCCCCTCTGGCTCTCCTCAGCCCATTTCTGAGCTCTTTCCCAGCATCCTCAAGAGCTGTGCTGGATCCTTGCTGGTAGTGGTAGGCACTGAACCGATTCTGCACTGGGGACTCAATGAGGTATCAAGAACAATGGGCTGTCTCTGTTGTTGGGACTCAGTGTTGGGATCAGGGCTCAGGAGAGCTCAAGGGACGCGCAGAAGAGTCCTCTGCACAATTATTGGTTCCATCCGACTGAGTGAGGGGTTAAAAACCCACAAAGGGTGTGAGCTTGCTGCAGCTGAGCCTGGTTAGAGGTCAAAGAGTTAAAAACACACTGGGTAGTTCTAGTGTAGTGAATCCAGCTGTCGGTGAATGAGAACTGGGGATACAGCTTCACAATCCAGGGCAGTGAAACAGGAAAAGGACTTGAGCAATTATTCAGGCAATCGATGACGCTACGGTGATTGAGAGGGCGTTTTAAGACCAGGTCAGCTGCAGTGAAGAAATGCGATCCCTTTGTGAAATTTAATGATATTTGGTGAGATTTGAACCATTGGAACATTAATGTCTGGGTGGGAGATGTTGCTCAGAAATCTGTGGGGTCTGTCTTGATTACATTTGCTATTTGATGTTTAACATAGAACATAGAAACGTACAGCATAGAACAGGCCGAGATTTAATCCTAATGTAAAATATAGTAACTTAACCTACGCCTCCCTCAACATCCATGTGCATGTCCAGCAATCGCTTAAATGTCCCCAATAACTCTGTTTCCACCACCACTGCTGACAACGCATTCCATGCATTCACAATTTTCTGCATAAAGAACTTACCTCTGACGTCTCCTTTATACCTTCCTCCTAATATCTTCAAACTATGACTTCTCATACCAGTCAATCCTGCCCTGGGGAAAAGTCTCTGGCTATTGACTCTATCCATGCCTCTCATTACCTTGTACACCTC
>NC_057713.1:2101613-2106408 GCF_004010195.1 Chiloscyllium plagiosum
CTAGGGAGTGTTGCTGAACAAAGAGACCTTGGAGTGCAGGTTCATAGCTCCTTGAAAGTGGAGTCGCAGGTAAATATGATAGTGAAGAAGGGGTTTGGTATGCTTTCCTTTATAGGTCAGAGTATTGAGTACAGGAGTTGGGAGGTCATGTTGTGCCTGTACAGGACATTGGTTAGGCCACTGTTGGATTATTGTGTGCAATTCTGGTCTCCTTCCTATCGGAAAGATGTTGTGAAACTTGAAAGGGTTCAGAAAAAATTTACAAGGATGTTGCCAGGATTGGAGGATTTGAGCTATAGGGAGAGGCTGAACAGCTGCGGCTGTTTTCCCTGGAGCGTCGGAGGCTGAGAGGTTTACAAAATTATGAGGGGCGTGGATAGGCAAAGTCTTTTCCCTGGAGTTGGGGAGTCCAAAACTAGAGGGCATAGGTTTAGGGTGAGAGGAGAAAGATATAAAAGAGACCTAAGGAGCAACTTTTTCACACAGAGGGTGGTACGGGTATGGAATGAGCTGCCAGAGAATGTGGTGGAGGCTGGTACAATTACAACATTTAAGAGGCAGTTGGGTGGGTATATGAATAGGAAGGGTTTGGAGGAATATGGGCCGGGTGCTGGCAGGTGGGATTAGATTGGGTTGGGATATCTGTCGGCATGGATTGGTTGGACCGAAGGGTCTGTTTCCATGCTGTACATCTCTATGATTCTATGACTCTATAAATGAGCAGAATTACAACATTTAAAAGATATTTGGACAGGTACATGGATAGGAAAGGTTTAGAGGGATATGGGCTAACCACAGACATTTGGGATTAATTCAGATTAGGAAACAGGTTCGGTACGAATAAATTGGTCTGAAGGGTCTGTTTCCATGCTGTATGACTCTATGACCCAGTAGAGGTGGTGTACAGTATGGAGTGCCTTAACATTGACTCCGGACTCCATGAATTCTCATGACATCCGGTTAAACATGGACAATGAAATCTCCTGTTAAGTACTATGTATTGTCCTCCCTCGGCTGATGAATTAGTAATCCTTTGTGTTGCAAGGGGGTGGCAAAGGCATAGAGTCTGGGTGAGAGATTTCACTTTCCACCACTAAGAGTGGCTGGATAGCAGCACTACTGACTGACCTGGTCAGGTCCTAAAGGACATAGCTGCTAGAATGGGTCTGCAGCAGGTGGTGAGGGAACCAACAGAAGGGAAAAATGTACTTGACCTCATCCTTACCAATCTGCCATGTGCAGATGCATCTGTCCATGAATGTATCAGTAAGACTGACCACCACACAGTCCTTGTGGAGACGAAGTCCCTCTTCACACTGAGAATGTCCTCCACTGTGTTGTGTGGCACTATCACTGTGCTAAATAGGTCAGACTTTGAACATATCTAACAATTCAAAACTGGCCATCCATGAAAAGCTGTGGGTCACCAAGAGCAGCAGAACTGTACTCCAGCACAATCTGTAACCTTTTACCATCAAGCCAGGGGATCAAACCTGATTCAGTGGAGAGTGCAGGAGGACATGCCAGGAGCAGCACCAGTCATAATTAAAAATTAGATATCAACCTCGGTAACTGCTCCTTAAATAGTGTCCACATGTCTGCTGTGTCCTCTCTGTGGAACAATTGCTCCCAGTCTGTACTTCCCAACTCCTGTCTGATAGCGTCATAATTTCCTTTTCCCCAATTAAATATCATCCCTCGGTAACTGCTCCTTTCCGTCTCCAAGGCGATGCTAAACGTGAGGCAGTTGTGGTCACTGTCACCAAAGTGCTCTCCCACCAGGAGATCTGACCCCTGTCCTGGCTCGTTGCAGAGCACCAAATCCAAAATGGCCTCTCCCCTCATCGGTCTGTCTACATACTGAGTAAGGAAACCCTCCTGAACACACCTGACAAAAAAAGGTTCCATCCAAACCATCTGCACTAAGGAGGTTCCAGACGATGTTGGGAAAGTTGAAGTCACCCATAACAACAACCCTACTACATCTGCATTTTTCCAGAATCTGTCCGCCTATGAGTTCTTCAATCTCTCTATTGCTATTTGGTGGTCTGTGGAAAATCCTTAATTCAGTGGCTGTTCCCTTGCTATTCCTAACTTCCATTCAAACTGTCTCAGTCGACAAACCTTCCTCAACAACCTTCGTTTCTGTCGCCGTGATGCACTCTCTGATTAGCAATGTTGCACCCCCTCCTCTTTTCCACCCTCCCTGTTCTTTTTAACCGTTCTAAACCCTGGAACATCAAGCAACCATTCCTGCCCCTGTGAAACCCACGTCTCCGTTATGGCCACAACATCGTAGCCCCAAGTACTGATCCATGCTCGAAGTTCGTCACTCTTATTTTAGACACTCCTTGCATTAAAGCAGACACACTTTAACCGATCCCTTTGTTTCATCGCGTGAGAAACCTTCCTGATAGATTCAATATATCCTGTTACTGCCCCATCTGCAACTGACCCCCTCTCAGACATGTGACTCTGATTCCCACCCCGACCTGCCAAACTAGTTTAAACTTTCCTGAATCCCACGAGCAGATCTCCCATCCAGGATATTTGTGGCCCTCCAGTTCAGGTGCAACCCATCCTTCATGTACAGGTCCCACCTTCCCCAGAAGGTATCCCAATGGTCTAGGTATCTGAAGCCCTCCCTCCTGCACCAACCTTGCAGCCACATGTTAAGCTGCATTCGCTGCCTGTTCCTCATCTCACTGTCTCGTGGCACCGGTAGCAAACCTGAGATCACTACTGTACTCGTCCTGCTCTTCAGCTTCCAACCTAACTCTCTGTAGTCACTTTTCAGATCCTCAATCCCTTTCCTGACTATGTCATTGATGCCAATATGTACCACGATATTTGGCTGCTCACCCTCCCCCTTCAGAATCTTGTAAACTCGATCGGCGACATCCCGGACCCTGGCACCAGGGACGCAACAAACCTTCCGGGAGTCCTGTTCCTGACCACAAAATCTCCTGTAATTCCTTCTAACTATTGAGTCCCCTACCAATAGCGCTTTTCTATTTTCCCCTCTTCCATTCTGAGCCACAGTGCCAGGATAGTGCCAGAGACCTGACAACTATGGCTTTCCCCTGGTAGTATCCAAAACGGTATACTTATTGCTGAGTGGAACAGCCACAGGGGCTCCCTGCTCTGGCCGTCGGTTCCCTTTCCTCCCCCTGACAGTAACCCAGCTGTCCATATCCTGTGTCTGGGGAGTGACCACCTCCCTGTACATCCTCTCAATTTCCCCTTCAGCTTCCCGGATGATCCCTCTTCCATTCTGAGCCACAGTGCCAGGATAGTGCCAGAAACCTGACAACTATGGCTTTCCCCTGGTAGGCTGTCCCCACCAGCAGTATCCAAAACGGTATACTTATTGCTGAGGGGAACGGCCACAGGGGATCCCTGCTCTGACCGTCGGTTCCCTTTCCTCCCCCTGACAGTAACCCAGCTGTCCTTATCCTGTGTCTGGGGAGTGACCACCTCCCTGTACATCCTCTCAATTTCCCCCTCAGCCTCCCGGATGATCCGTAGTTCATCCAGCTCCAGCTCCAGTTCCCTAACTCGGTTTTCGAGGAGCTGGAGCTGGGTGCACTTCCCGCAGATATAATCAGCAGAGACATGTGAAGTGTCCCTCACCTGCCAACATTCTGCAGAGGAACATGCAACTGCCCTAACATCCATATCCCACTACTCTGAAAGCCCGCACAGGATTAAACAAGGGAAGGGAAGGAAAAAACAGAGAAACCTGAAAACTTACCTAGTTTACAGACTCTTAGTAAGGTTAGAGGAGGTGGGTGGGAGGGAGGCCCTACGGTGTAGGGTCTCGGGTTTAGAGCTCACCCACTTAAACACTTCCCAGAATTCCTTCACTCCTCCCTCATATTTCTCAGCAAATGGAGGCCCCAACGCCTGAGGTAAGTCTCACATTTACCATAGCCTTGGAGAGGGAAAGGAGCAGTTACTGAGGGAAGATATTTAATTGGGGAAAAGGAAATTATGACGCTATCAGACAGGAGTTGGGAAGTACAGACTGGGAGCAATTGTTCCACAGAAAGGGCACAGCAGACATGTACAGACTGTTTAAGGAGCAGTTATTACGAGTGATGCACGAATTTGTTCCTCTGAGACAGGTAAGAAGGGGTAAGATGAAGGAACCTTGGATGATGAGAACAGAGGAATGTCTCGTCAAAAGCAGCTTACATAAGGTGGAGGAAGCAAGGATCTAGCACAGCTATAGAGGATTACAGGCTTGCTAGAAAGGAGCTCAGAAATGGACTGAAGAGAGCCAGGAGGGGGCACGAAAAAGACTTGGCAGGAAGGATTAGGGAGAACCCAAAGGCATTTTACTCATACGTGAGGAATAAGAGAATGATCAGGGAGAAGGTAGGGCCGATCAGGGATAGCGTGGGGAACTTTTGCGTGGAGTCTGAGCAGATAGGGGAAGCCCTAAATGAGTTTTTTGCCTTGGTTTTCACCAAGGAAAGGGAACTTGTTGTAAATGAAAACTTAGTCAGCTTAGAGGAGCTGGGATACAGTCTTGACCAGATCAAGACTGATAAAGTTGATGGGCTAGAAAGTTTGGAAAACATTAAGACTGATAAGTCTCCAGGGCCAGACCAGATTTATCCTCGGCTGCTCCGGGAAGCGAGAAAGGAGGTTGCGAAGCCGCTGGCGAAGCTCTTTGCCTCCTCACTCTCCACAAGAGTCGTACCGGAGGATTGGAGGGAGGCGAATGTTGCTCCTCTTTTCAAGAAGGGTAATAGGGAAATCCCTGGCAATTACAGACCAGTCAGTCTCA
>NC_057713.1:2106852-2131970 GCF_004010195.1 Chiloscyllium plagiosum
AATGCTGAATATAGGATTAAAGACAGGATTCTTGGCAGTGTGGAGGAACAGAGGGATCTGGGTGTGCAAGTACATAAATCCCTCAAAGTTGCCACCCAAGTGGATAGAAAGCGTTGTTCAGAAAGCATATGGTGTTTTGGCTTTCATTAACAGGGTATCGAGTTTAAGAGCCGCGAGGTTTTGCTGCAGCTCTACAAGTCCCTGGTGAGACCACACTTGGAATATTGTGTCCAGTTCTGGTCGCCCTACTATAGGAAAGATACAGAGGCTTTGGAGAGGGAGAAAAGAAGGTTTACCAGGATGTTGCCTGGACTGGAAGGCTTGCCTTGTGAAGAAAGATTGACTAAGTTTGGACTTTTCTCTCTGGAGAGAAGGAGGAAGAGAGGAGACCTGATCGAGGTGTACAAAATAATGAGAGGAATAGATAGAATCAATAGCCAGAGACTTTTCCCCAGGGCAGGATTGACTGGTATGAGAAGTCATAGTTTGAAGATATTAGGAAGAAGGTATAAAGGAGACGTCAGAGGTAAGTTCTTTATGCAGAGAGTTGTGAATGCATGGAATGCGTTGCCAGCTGTGGTGGTGGAAACAGAGTCATTGGGGACATTTAAGCGACTGCTGGACATGCACATGGATGTTGAGGGGTGCGTAGGTTAAGTTACTATATTTGGCACAACATCGTGGGCTGTACTTTTCTATGGTCTATGTTCTAACCTGGTGAAGCTGTAAAACAGGGTTGCTTGTATATCAAACAGCAAAAGCATCAAGTGATAACTAGAGTTAAGCAATCCCACAAATAATGAATCATATCCAAACTCTGCAGTCCTGCCACATCCAGTCATGAATGGTGGTGGACAATTAAACAATTCACTGGAGGAGGAGGCTCCATAAATATTAACATCTTCAATGATGAAAGAGCTCAGCACATCAGTGCAAAAGCTAAGTATTTGCAGCAATCTTCAGCTGGAAGTGACAAGTGGCTGATCCACCTCTCCCTCCACCAGAGGTCTCCATCATCACAGCTTCCAGTCTTCAGCTAATCCATCTAATGTCAAGGAATGGTAAGAGGCATTGGACTTTTTTTATTCATTGGCATCTTGGGGAGGCCAGAATTTCTTGGCCATCCCTAATTGCCTGGAGGGCAGTTAAGAATCAACCACATTGCTGGGACCTGAAAACATTGCAGCAATAGTCCTGCTGACTTGTGGTGCAGAACTTGCTGCACTCCTAGTAAAGCTGTTCCAGTACAGCTACAACACTGGCATCAACCTAACAATGTGGAAAATTGGGAAAACGTGAGGACTGCAGATGCTGGAGAGTCAGAGTTGAAACGTTTGGTGCTGGAAAAGCAGGTCAGGCAGCATCCAAGGAGCAGGAGAATCGACGTTTTGTGTTTAATCCCTTCATCAGGAATGTCACAAATCTCTATATACAAAAAGCAGGACAATTGCAATCCAGCCATCAGTCTACTCAATTATCAGAGTTAAAAATCACACAACACCAGGATATAGCCCAACAGATTTAATTGGTTAAAAATCACGCAACACCAGGTTATAGTCCAACAGGTTTAATTGGAAGCACACTAGCTTTTGGAGCGACGCTCCTTTATCAGGTGGTTGTGGAGTTCACGATTGTAAGACACAGAATTTATAGCAAAATTTATAACTTCACTTGAGAATGTAACTTTTTAAAAAAAGGTTTTGCTATTTACATATGGAAGAAGTGAAACTAACATGGTCATTTTAACAGAGAAGAGACTTAACAAACAATCAAGGTCTTTTTCAATATATCATTTCAGTTATATCACACTGTAAACTTTTGCTATAAATTCTGTGTCTTACAATTGTGTCCTCCACAACCACCTGATGAAGGAGCAGTGCTGCGAAAGCTAGTGCTTCCAATTAAACCTGTTGGACTATAACCTGATGTTGTGTGATTTTTAACTTTGTCCACCCCAGTCCAACACCAGCATCTCCAAATCTCAAGTATCAGTAAAGGGATTAAAGATATCATAAATAATGTTATCAAACAGCAGTTTACACAGCAATAACCTTCACAACCTCATTACAGCCTTGGATCAAACATGGACAAAAGAGCTGAATTTCAGAGGACAGGTGAGAATGACAGCCCTTGATTTCATACATAGTGGCTTACATCAAGGCTGTGTTGGACTGACTGTGGCATCAAGGAACCCGAGCAAAACTAAAATCAATGACAATTAATGGGTTGGCATATAAAACATTGGTGTGGATGTTGGAGATCAGCCATCTTAGCTCCAGGACATCTCTGCAGGGGTTCCTCAGGGTAGTGTCCTAGGCCCAACCAGCTTCAGCTTCATCAAACATAGAGTCATAGAGATGTACAGCATGGAAACAGACCCTTCGGTCCAACCTGACCATACCGACCAGATATCCCAACCCAATCTAGTCCCACCTGCCAGCACCCGGCCCATATCCCTCCAAACCCTTCCTATTTAAATACCCATCCAAATGCCTCTTAAATGTTGTAAGTGTACCAGCCTCCACCACTTTCTCTGGCATCTCATTTCATACACGTACAACCCTCTGTGTGAAAAAGTTGCCCCTTCGGTCTCTTTTATATCTTTCCCCTCTCACCCTAAACCTATGCCCTCTAGTTCTGGACTCCCCGACCCCAGGGAAAAGACTTTGCCTATTTACCCTAACCATGTCCCTCATAACTTTGTAAACCTCTATAAGTACACCCCTCAGCCTCCGACGCACCAGGGAAAACAGCCCCAGCCTGTTCAGCCTCTCCTTGTAGCTCAAATTCTCCAACCCTGGCAATATCCTTGTAAATCTTTTCTGAACCCTTTCAAGTTTCACAATATCTTTCCAATAGGAAGGAGACCAGAATTGCACGCAATATTCCAACAGTGGCCTAACCAATGTCCTGTACAGCCGCAACATGACCTCCCAACTCCTGTACTCAATACTCTGATCAATAAAGGAAAGCATCCCAAACACCTTCTTCACTATCCAATCTACCTGTAACTCCACTTTCAAGGAGCTAGGAACTTGCACTCCAAGGTCTCTTTGTTCAGCAACACTCCCCAGGACCTTACCATTAAGTGTATAAATCCTGCTAAGATTTGCTATCCCAAAATGCAGCACCTCGCATTTATCTGAATTAAACTCCATCTGCCACTTCTCAGCCCATTGGCACATCTGGTCCAGATTCTGTTGTAATCTGAGGTAACCCTCTTCGCTGTCCACTACACCTCCAATTTCGCTGTCCACTACACCTCCAATTTTGGTGTCATCTGAAAATTTACTAACTGTACCTCTTATGCTTGCATCCAAATCATTTATGCAAATAACAAAAAGTAGAGGGCCCAGCACCGATCCTTGTGGCACTCCACTGGTCACAGGCCTCCGGTCTGAAACGCACAAAGCCATGTTGACTATCCCTAATCAGTCCTTGCCTTTCCAAATACATGGACATCCTGGCCCTTAGGATTCCCTCCAACAACTTGCCCACCACCGAGGTGAACACCTGAGATACAGTCAATGGTGAGCAGAGTCCCTGGCTCTGTGCACAAAGTCTCTCTGTTGCTGTTTTTCAATGTTAGTTGCTGGTGAGCCCTGCAAAGCCAGTCTTTTTTTCCTGAATGTGCTGCAAGTATATGGGAGCTATGGCAGTAAATGGCAGACAGCAATGTCCTTGGATGCAGCTGGTGCTTGTTGATTGTGCCCTAAGTTGCTGTTTAAATGGTGTCCTTCAGAACGAGTGGCAAGCTGAATTCAGCCGGATTTCATTCCGAAATCTAGGTCGAGTTTTCTTGATGTCTTGCTTGTTTGGTAATATAGGAAGCTGAATATTAATGAAGTGAGCTGGGCTGTTAACAGGGCGTTTCATTAGCAAAAATCTTCCTTAAAAGGTTACTCATTGCTGCCTAGTGAGAAACTCACCACGCTTCTTGTGAAAAGCATAAAAGATGAAGCAAGATACTAACAATGTTCCTCAGACTGTTACAAGGTTATGTTTCCACACTCCTGCATGAACTGCTGTGTCAAGAACCTCCATATAAGAACATGACAGGAGCAGTGGGCCATTTTGCCCTTCCAGCCTGATCAGCTATTCCATAAGATCGTGGCTGATCTGATACGACATTAATCCCAAAACATTCATTACTCTAAAATCCGACTGACGTCGCCTTGTATAATGTCAATGACGTAGTATCCGCTGCCCAGGAGGGGTCGACTTATGATCCTCAAAAACAAGCAATTTCTCCTCATCTCTGTCTTAAATGGGAGATGTCTCATTTTGAAACCATGTCCCTTAGGTCTAGAACCCTACACGAATATGAAACACTTTCAGGGAGAAGGATAGAAAGTGAAGGGGGAAAGGGGGGAGAAAGGCAGAGACTCATGCAGTTAAATTGACTTCTTGAATATTTTTATTGTGAGGTGATAAATGCTTATCGAGCAAGGTATTGAAATTACCAGGGGTAGGAGAGAATGTGTGCTTGAGGTTACAGTCAAATCAACCATGATCTTAATAAATGAAGAAGCCAGCTCAAGGGGCTGATTGGCCTACTCCTTTTTGGTATGTTCATGTGAGCAGCAGTCTCGATGTAAATATGAATATTAAAAACAACTAAAAAAGTGAACAATTCTTCAAAGGAATTTAAGGTGTAAAAGGTGAGTTAATGAGATTCTTAGCTCTGATCCAGGCACTTTTTTTCCCTCGACCTTCAATTACTGTTAGTGATACCCATCCTCCCTTAATTAGCTATTCTTCACTCCACCCCACTCCAGTTCTCAATTGGTTGCATTGGCACGCCTCCGCCTTCTTCAGCCTCAGTGATTGGTTGTTCTAACACAGGCTATGAAGGGGACCAACACCAATAAAGGCAGAAGTGGTAGTAGCCTGGTGTAGTATTCTTCCTGGTTAGACAATCCTGCTGTTCTCTGTGAGCTGGTAAGTGGGGTTTGGCAATTAAGGAGTATGAGGAAGTAGAATTTGTGCTCTAACTAAATTGGTTGGAATAAGTTTTGTTTCAACTTTAAATATTATGATGTTTGTTGTGACTTTAAAGACTTTAGTTTGTGTTGAATATAATGTTTTTGTAACCCTTTTTTTTTTCAATTAAAAGGGCTGGTTCTGGCATGTTGGCTGATGTTATTTTGATTATTTTTATTAAAAATTGATCTAAAATGTGTTATGATTTAGAAAACGTTTTTCCTCTAGCCTGCAGATTCTAAACCATGGCTGAAGATGAGGTTGCCGCTCTGGTGGTCGACAATGGGTCTGGAATGTGTAAGGCCGGCTTTGCAGGTGATGATGCTCCCAGGGCTGTGTTTCCCTCCATTGTGGGACGCCCCCGTCACCAGGTGAGCTCTGATTTTAACAAAAAGATCCTTTGTTCCTCTCTAGTGTTATGTAGGGAACTCGATCTCTCGTGTAAACATAACATGTCTCTAGTTTTGTAGTCTGTCTTTTTTTTTAACTGCAGTATGTTGTAGTAGCAGTTTGTATTTGATATTTCTAATTAACATCAAAGCAGACCTGAAATCATTTGAAGACCTGAAACCTGAGCTGTTGCCTAGTTGTGCTGGACTGGGGTGAACAAAGTTTTAAAAATCTTGCAACACCAGGTTAGTCCAACAGGTTTATTTGGAAACACTAGCTTTGAGTGCTGCTCCTTCCACAGGAAGTGTGGAGAATAAGATTGTAAGGTGCAGAATTTATAGCAAAAGTTTAGTGTGATGTAACAAATCATATTGCAAAAGACCTGGATTGCTTAAGTCTCACCTCTTAAAATGAACATGTTGGTTTCAGTTATTTCTTATGTAATTTACAGAACTTTTTAAAATTACGTTTTTCAAGTGAACTTTAACAGTTAGTGTAATGTCTGCCAAATAATGCATTGAAGGTGAGGTGCCCTGTGTGAGACTGTCATGCCACAATGTTCAGAATGGTTCTAATCTTTAAAAATGAAATTACAGAATACTGCATGCATTCATGCAGTTTTGAACAAAACAAATGTAATCTTGCAGGTACAAATTCACCCTATGGGTGCGGTGTTTGTAAAGTGGTATAACTCGGTGGAAGTGAATGAGAGGGGCTTTATTTGAGTGTCCCTAAATCTGTTTTTTTTAAGATTGTGGCACAGACAGCCTCACACCTTAAATGCATTATCTGGGCTGACATGAAGCCAATTTTAAAGTTTACTTGAATGTAACTTTAAAGTTTCTTTCTTTACACGTGAAAAAACTGAAGCCAACATGCTCAATCTAAAAGCTGAGAGAATTGGCAAACAATCCAGGTCTCTTTCAATATAGAATTTCAGTTACATTACACTGTAAGACACAATTTATAGCAAAGGTTTACAATGTTATACTCTATAACTACCTGATGAAGGAGCAGTCCTCCAAAAGCTAGTGCTTCCAAGTAGTCCTGCTGGACTAAAACCTGGTATTTTTGGGTTTTTTTAGCCCAGCATATGCTGAGGATAGCGGTGGAATGGGTCAGATTATGTAGCCATTCCTTTCCTGATTCCTCAATCCTGCTAAGAAGAAAAGTTGGCTGGCTGGCTGTCCCTCCCACAGAATTCCTCTTCCTCTTTTGAAGCTCTGCATTTCCTTAAAATGTCCTGGTGTCTCTCCTCCCAGTGGAATATGGAGGAGGCTGTTCAGCTGTTGTCTATCTGTAGCCTCATCCACTTTACTGCCAGTGTTCTACAATCCTCATTCAGCAACCAGTTTTGAAATTCCTAACTAACCTCACTTTCTTGGGTGTGTACCCTTGACTCTCTGGTATTGTGCAACATGTTTCCTGATGTTACATCTGAAAACTTTGCAGTTACACGAGCCACTCTTGGGCATCTTTCCCTGAGAAGGAAACAATTTATCCAGACTCCAAATAGATCTGGTCACTTTTTTTTTACTTTTTTGCCTTTCATTTTTGGTGTGTTGGCTACACTGAGCTGAGACTTGTGCATAGGTTTAAAGTGCAATGTTTGGACTCAGTTTAACTGAGATCCAGGTAGTGATGCTAAAGTCAACATTTGTGGCTCATTGGTGAAGGTATTGCTCACTCGCATTTCTATGGTCTCTTGGGTGTGTGGAGGCAGCCACGGTTGCTGTCTGGAAAGGGCTCCAGGGTTTGACTTGTGGCAGAACAGTGCTCCAAATCAGGATGGTGTGAATTGGAGTGGAGTTTTCTGGCAGTGATGTCATCTGCCCTTGTCCTCCATGTGGTAGTGGTCATGGTTCAGAAGGTGCTGCCAAGGGGACTTGACCCATTACTACAAGGCAACTTGTGGATGGTACACCCCATTATGACTGCATTAGTGTGAATGGTGAAAGTCCAAGCTTACAGACAGTTTACAAGAATACTAACTGGTGTCACCTGGAGAATGCACTATTTAAATATTTGATCACTAACTAGAGTTTGCTTTAGATATAACTTCACTAAAGGAATTGTTCAAACAACGACTGTTTACAGCTTTGCTTGCCAAGACAGGGGCTGGATGCTAACAGAACTCCCAATACAGACAACTGAGCTGAACAGTCTATTTTAAATTGGGTTTTCTACAATTATTTAGCATTCCTGGATTATTCAGCAAATGCTATCCAACACTTATGGTACTGCAATTGGATATTGGAATCTTCAGTGTAACCTAATTAAAGTCAAGACCTTATCTCCTGTAAACTACTTATTTGATACCAAACACTAGTGTGTGGATACATGGTCAATGTGCCTGATATTAACCCAGCCCTGAAATTCACCTATGACATCATTGTGTAATAGGCAAAAAATGGTCTTGGTTTGACAGCAGCATTGGTGGTGAGTGTGACTTGTAATATTACTCCACAAGCTAACTTCACTTGTTTGTGAAATGAGCTTTTGCCTAATCCTGAAAATAACCTCTTTCTCAGAATGAAAGAAGTAGCCTAGATCCTCTTCATGAGCCGATATCTTGTTCCTTATGCCAGAGTCTTTATTATTCCTTTTTTATGGAAGGTAGGCTTCAATGGTTGGCCAGCACTTACTACCCTCTGAGCTGTCAGATTAGATTACTTAATGTGGAAACAGGTCCTTCGGCCCAACAAGTCCACACCAACCCACCGAAGCGCAACCCACCCAAACCCATTCCCCTACATTTTACCTTCACTAACACTATGGGCAATTTAGGATAGCCAATCGACCTAACCTGCACTTTTTTTTTTTCTTTGGACTGTGGGAGGAAACCGGAGCACCTGGAGGAAACCCACCCAGACACTGGGAGAATGTGCAAACTCCAGTCAGTTGCCTGAGGTGGGAATTGATCTCTGGTGCTGTGAGGCAACCGTGCTAATGACTGTGCCACCATGCTGCCCAGGTAGACCCAAAATGATGGGGAGGGTATGCCAAACCTAGTTCCACCTGAAAGGACCAGTGCATCAGACAAACCACACTGAATCCTGTCTTTGAATGACACTGGAGCAGTGTATTTCCATCTAGGAGTTACCTCTAAAGGTACAGTTTTTGACACCACCTTGCAACTACAGTAGTTCGAGGCAGTTCACCAGTATTTTGAAAAAGTGAAATCCAGGGAAAATGTTGGCCCAGTGACTGTCCCAGCAATGGCTTTTAAAAAGACTACTTTGGAATGTCAACTGAAATAGTCTGAATAGGAGTGTTTTTTTTAAAGATTAATTGGTGCTTGAGTTATTCTTATCTTTATCATCTTGTTCTAGGGGGTGATGGTTGGAATGGGTCAGAAAGACAGTTATGTTGGTGATGAAGCCCAGAGCAAGAGGGGCATTCTGACCCTGAAGTACCCGATTGAACATGGTATTGTGACCAACTGGGATGACATGGAGAAGATCTGGCACCACACCTTCTACAACGAATTGCGAGTGGCCCCAGAGGAGCATCCTGTTCTCCTCACGGAGGCACCCCTCAACCCCAAAGCCAACAGGGAGAAGATGACCCAGATCATGTTTGAGACCTTCAACACACCAGCCATGTACGTTGCCATTCAAGCCGTGCTGTCCTTGTACGCCTCTGGGCGTACGACTGGCATTGTGCTCGATTCTGGTGATGGTGTGTCCCACACCGTGCCCATCTATGAAGGGTATGCCTTGCCTCATGCCATCCTGAGATTGGATTTGGCTGGCCGGGATCTCACTGATTACATGATGAAGATCCTGACCGAACGTGGGTATTCCTTCACGACCACAGCCGAGAGGGAGATTGTGCGTGACGTCAAGGAGAAACTTGCTTACACGGCCCTGGACTTTGAAGCTGAGATGCAGACAGCCGGCACCTCCTCAGCCTTGGAGAAAAGTTACGAGCTGCCTGATGGTCAAGTCATCACCATCGGCAACGAGCGCTTCAGGTGCCCAGAAACCCTGTTCCAGCCCTCCTTCATTGGTATGGAGTGTGTTGGGATTCATGAGACCACTTATAACAGTATAATGAAATGTGATGTAGATATCAGGAAGGATCTGTATGCTAACATTGTCCTGTCTGGTGGAACCACCATGTTCCCAGGTATTGCTGATCGGATGCAGAAGGAAATCACAGCCTTGGCTCCGAGCACAATGAAGATTAAGATAATAGCTCCCCCAGAGAGGAAGTATTCAGTATGGATCGGAGGTTCCATCTTAGCTTCTCTCTCCACCTTCCAGCAAATGTGGATCAGTAAGCAGGAGTATGATGAGTCTGGGCCATCCATTGTCCATCGCAAGTGCTTCTAACATGCTTCTAGGGCTCTAGCCGTTGAAAGTGACAAATCCCTGGAGAATAATGTTTTGTTTCTCTCTGATCTGCCTTTGCTCAGGCTGATCTAATACATTCTCCCCTGTTCCTCCTGCTTCCTCTTCCACTTCCTCCTTTAGTCATGTGCAGTTTGAATATCTCCTTTTTTGGGCAATGGAGACCATACCATTATGATCTGAAATGGGCTCTAATTGCCAGTGAAGAATAATTTCTTTTTTAAAAAGCAGCATTACTGTCCTTTAATTCATGAACTGATGGATAATGTCTGTGACACTGAAGGTTTACATAGTGGTGAATGTAACTTTATCATGTGAAAATAAATCACTTTGTCAACAATTTTTTTTTTCTGGATAATCATTTCTTTTGAGAACAAGAAACGTGAATTCAGTGAGTTTTGCAGTCAGTCAGGCTGAGAATTGGACTCAGTTTCAAATTTATACTTCTCCTCACTGCAACAACTTTCATTTTAAGATAGCAGATGTTGTAATTTATATTTATTATAATAACTGCTAAAACAAATTTTAATGGGACTGATTGGAGGACATCTTATTTAGCAAGATGTTGCCTGAAGGAGCATATTCAGCATTGTGTGGCTTCAGTTGGCTGAAGCTCTTTTCATAACCGGAACAGCATTTATCTACAGTACTCCACTTTCTACCAGCTCTAAGTGGTGTCTTAATCAGACACCTCTGTTTTCATTGAGAAGAAAGTGAGGTCTGCAGATGCTGGAGATCAGAGGTGGAAATGTGTTGCTGGAAAAGCGCAGCATCCAGGGAACAGGAGAATCAACGTTTCGGGCATAAGCCGAAAGAAGGGCTTATGCCCAAAACGTCGATTCTCCTGTTCCCTGGATGCTGCCTGACCTGCTGCGCTTTTCCAGCAACACCTTTCCACCTCTGTTTTCATGTAGCAGTTTGCTGCCCCATTTCAGTGACTGCACTTTGTTCACTAGTACACTCTATCTGCTCACAAAAGCTGCAGTCTTTATTCTTGCTCCTGTTTTCTGAGGTCCGAGAGGGAATTTTTTTTTACATAACTTCATTTATTTAATAGGATTTCATGTAAATAACACTTTGATACCTCCACTTGAGGGAGATTTCTCCAACTAGAGCACATTATGTCCTCTCGAGAGATTCCTTGCCATCTACATATGCATTTAAAGCACAACTGTAAACATTGAAGCTGTAGCTGGCATCAAAGCACTTGAAGGGGATTGTTTTTCTTTAAAACCAGGTCCATAATGAGGGCCCCTATCAGCCAAGGCATAGGCAGATCAGACTAATTTTGTCAAATATTGGGTCAGGTTCAAGGACCTGAATGGCCTCCTTTGGATTCTTCACAACAAACGTGTACTTAATTTTTTTTTGAAGAAAAGGACACTGCAAGGTTTTCATCTTGTACTTAACATCACTATTTCTTAGTTGTCCTGGTAAGGAGAATAGTGACCGAATGACCAGTACTGAACTCCAGTGGGAACCTGACCCTGGAGACTGTGTAATGACAACATCTCTCCTAACTTGTTCACGCAGTATTATTAACTGCTTTTCCCCTTTTTAAACTGGCGATCGTGAATTGTTTGGATTTTTGACAAAAGCAGAACTGAAGATCTAAGAGCAAAGTTTTATGCAGCGACAAATCAACCCATCACTAACCACAATGAAGGGTCTAACCTGGCTTCACACTTGCAGCAATACTGTAGAGAGGAAGAGATTTAAAATTTGACATAATATGCCATACCTAAAAGGCCTTCAATCTACACTTGCATAGCTGTATCAATAGGAGAATAGATTTGAAGATAATGCAGACCTGTGTCAGTTTGGGACCAGGTGAGAGAGGGAGGTATGCCTCCCCAGGGAAAGGAGTAGATGTTCAGTGGTAGTGGGGGCTAGTCCAAATGGAGAACCTTACACCTAAACCAACATCCCTGCTGGTTTGAGCTGATTAAGTGAGAAGTAATGCTTGTCGCTCAGACAATGACTGATTCTCTCCTAAAAGAGAAAATCTATAGCTCAGTGCTGGGGCAGCAAGTTAATTTGGATGAGGAAAACTATTGCACTATAGCTAAGTATGTAGATGATAAAAAAAGTGGGAGGATGTAGGTGGAAGGATAGAGACCAGTAAGTAGGCAAAATACTTGACCGACTAAAATGTGAGGTTCGGCACTTTAGCAGGAAGAATAAAGGTGCTGAATATTATTTAAATTGATAAAGAATGCAGAAAGCTATATAGCACAGGGATTTAGGAGTCCTCATCCGAAGAAGTAGGACATTCTCATTTTCAAACTCATTCAGTGTAATCATGGCTGACTGTTTAACTCCGTACCCTGTTTCTGCTTTCTCCCCACACCCTTTGATATATTTAACCCTCCGTCTCCATGTGCAGCACATGGACTGCAGTGATTTTAAAAGGACAGTTCGTTGTCTTCTCAAGGGCAGCTCGGGACAGGTAATGAATGCTGGCCCAGCCAGGGACACCTACATCCCACAAGTGAACCTTTTTTGAAAACAAAATTGATAATTCCTCAAACATTGTGTTTTGGCCTCAACTGCTTTGTGTGGCATAGAATTCCACAGGCTCACCACTCTCTGGATGAAGCAATTTCACTTCATCTCAGTCCTTAGATACACAGGCTTTAGAGATATACAGATCCTCCCCTTAGGGGCAACACGGTGGCTCAGTGGTTAGCACTGCTGCCTCACAGCGCTAGGGACCCGAGTTCAATTCCAGCCTCAGGTGACTGTCTGTGTGGAGTTTACACATTCTCCCAGTGTCTCTGTGGGTTTCCTCTGGGTGCTCCGGTCTCCTCCCACAATCCAAAGGTGTGCAGGTTAGGTGAATTGGCCATGATAAATTGTCCATAGTGTTCAAGGGTGTGTAGGTTTGGTGCTTTTGTCAAGGGTGTGGACATGTTGGGCTGAAGGGCCTGTTTCCACACTAGGGATTCTATGATTCTACCTAAACCTGTCAAAGGATCTGTATCCCTTTGCTCCCTGTCCATTCATGTATCTGTCTAGATAGATCTTAAATAATGCTATTGTGCCCACCTCTACCCATCCACTGGCAACATGTTCCAGGCACCCACTACCCTCTCCATAAAGAACTTTCCATGTATATCTCCCTTAACATTTTCCCCCCTCACCTTGAACTCGTGACCAGTAATTAAGACCCCTACTCTGGGGAAAAAGCTTCTTCCTATCCACCCTGTCTATACCTCTCATGATTTTGTAGACCTTATTCAGGTTCTCCCCTCAACCTCTGTTTTTCTAATGAAAATAATCCTAATCTACTTAACCTCTCTTCACAGCTGGCACCCTCCATACAAGGCAACATCTTGGTGAACCTCCTCTGCATCCTCTCAAATGCATCCACATCCTTTTGGTAATGTGGCAACCAGAACTGTATTCCAAATGTGGCCAAACCAAAGTCTTATACAACTGTAACATGACCTGCCAACTCTTGTACTCAACACCCCGTCTGACGAAGGAAAGCATGCTGTATGCCTTCTTGACCACTCCATTGACCTGTGTTACCACCTTCAGGGAACAATGGACCTGAACACCCAGATCTCTCCGTACATCAATTTTCCCCACAGCTTTTCCATTTACCTTATGGTTTGCTCTTGAATCGGATCTTTGAAAATGCATCACCTCGCATTTGCCCGGACTGACCTCCATCTGCCATTTCTCTGCCCAGTCTATCTATATTCTGCTGTATTCTGACAGACCCCTTCACTATCTGCTACTTCACCAATTTTAGTGTCATCTGCAAACTTGCTAATCAGACCACCTATACCTTCCTCCAGATCATTTATGTACATCACAAACAACAGTGGTCCCAGCACGGATCCCTGTGGAACACCACTGGTCACAGGTCTCTATTTTGAGAAACTCACTTCCGCTACTACTCTCTGTCTGTTGCTGCCCAGATAGTTCTTTATCCATCTAGCTAGTACACCCTGCACCCCATGCAACTTCACTTTCTCCATCAGCCTACTATTGGGAACTTTATCAAACATCTTACTGAAGTCCATGTATATGACATCTATAGACCTTCCCTCATCAATCAACTTTGTCACTTCCTCAAAGAATTCTATTAAGTTGAAATTCTATTAAGCTGCTCAAAATTATGTTGTCTGTTACTGACAAGCCCATTTTCTTCCCAATGTAAATAGATCCGATCCCTCAATATCTTCTCTAGCAACTTTCCTAATATTAACATCAGGCTCACCAGACTACAATTACCTGGATTATCCCAGCTACCTTTCTTAAACAAGGAGACAACAGGAGCAATTCTCCAGTCCTCTAGGACCTCACCTGTGTTCAGGGATGTTGCAAGGATATCTGTTAAGGCCCCAGCTATCTCCTCTCTTCCTCAGTAACCTGGACAGATCCCATCCAGACCTAGGGACTAGTCCACCTTAGAATACCAATACTTCCCCTCTCCTTATGCCAACTTGACCTAGAGTAATCAAATCCCTAGCCTCAACAATCATCATGTCCCTCTCATCTGTGAATACTGATACAAGGTACTGTTATGAATCTCCCCCATTCTCTCTGACTCCACGCATAACTTTCCTCCTTTGAGTGGGCCAACCCTTTCTCTCTTTACCCTCTTGCTCCTTATATACAAATAAAAGGTTTTGGGATTTTCCTTAACCCTGTTTCTAAAGATATTTCATGACCCTTTTTAGCCCTCTTAATTCCTCATTTCAGATTGGTCCTACTTTCCTAATGTTCTTCTAAAGCTTCGTCTGTTTTCAGTGGCCTAAACCTTATGTACGTTTCCTTTATTCTCTGAGCTAGTCTCACAATTTCACTTCTCAACCATGGTTGTCTAATCTTGTCATTTCCATCCCACATTTTCAAAAGGACATGTCTGTCCTGCATTCTAATAAGCCTCTCTGTAAAGGCCTCCCACATATTAAATGTGGATTTACCTTCAAACAGCTGCTCCAATCTACAATCACCAGCTGCTGCCGAATTTTGGTACAGTTGGCCTTCCCCCAATTTAGCTCTTCCTTTAGGACCACTCTTGTCCTTGTCCATGAATATTCTAAAACTTATGGGATTGTGATCATTTATTCCCGAAGTAATCCCCGACTAAAACTTCAACCACCTGGCTGGGCTCATTCCCCAAAACCAGGTCCAGTATGGCCCCTTCCCAAGTTGGACTATTTACATGCTACTCTAGAAAACCCTCCTGGATGCTCCATCTAGACCTCTAACACTAAGTGAATCCCAGTCAATGTTGGGAAAATTAAAATCTCCTTTCACACTACGCTGTTACTCCTACATCTTTCCATAATCTATACCTCTATCTCACGCTCACTGTTGGGAGGCCTGTAGTACAGCCCCAACATTGTTACCAAACCCTTCCTATTTCTGAGCTCTGCCCATATTGCCTCAGTGCTTGAGTCCTCCATAGTGCCCTCCTTCAGCACAGCTGTGATAGCCTCTCTGGCCAGTAATGCAACTCCTCCACTCCTTTTACCTCCCTCTCTATCCTGCCTGAAGAAGGGCTTATGCCCGAAAGGTCGATTCTCCTGTTCCCTGGATGCTGCCTGACCTGCTGCGCTTTTCCAGCAACACATTTTCAGCTCTGATCTCCAGCATCTGCAGACCTCACTTTCTCCTGAAGTATCTATACCCTAGGATATTTAGTTGCCAATCGTTCCCTTCCCTCAACCAAGCCTCAGTAACAGCAATAACATCATACTCCCAGATACTAATCCAACCCCTAAGTTCATCTGCCATTCTGACTACACTTCTCACATTAAAACTAATACATCTGAGACCAGCTGTCCCTTTCATCAACGTCTCCCTGCCTTCTCTTCCCCTTGGTCACGCTGACTTCATGATCCAGTTTTTTACAGGCTTTAGTTACTGCCCCCTTACTGTCCACTAACCTCCTCATTTGGTTCCCATCCCCCTGCCACATTAGTTTAGACCCTCCCCAACAGCATTAGCAAAAGCACCCCCAAGGACATTGGTTCCAGTCTGGCCCAAAGTTTTTTTTATTAATTTGTGGGATTTATGTGTCGCTGGCTGGCCAGCGTTGATAGCCCATCCCTATTTGCCCTTGAGAAGGTGCTGGTGAGCTGCCTTCTTGAATCGCTGCATTCCACTTGCTGTGGGTTGACCCATAATGCTGCTTGGGGGGGAATTCCAGGATTTTGACCCAGTGACACTGAAGGAATGGCAGCATATTTCCAAGTCAGGGTAGTGAGTGGCTTGGAGGGGATCTTGCAGCTGGTGGTGTTCCCAAGTACCTACTGCCCTTGTCCATCAAGCTGGAAGTGGTTGTGGGTTTGGAAGGTGCAGTATAAGGATCTTTGGTGAATTTCTGCAATGCATCTTATAGGTAGTACACACTGCTGCTACTGAGCATCGGTGGTGGAGGGATTAGTGCCAATCAAGTGGGTTGCTTTGTCCTGGACAGTGTCAAACTTCTTGAATGTTGTTGGAGCTGCACCATCCAGGGCAAGTGGGGAGTATTCCATCACATTCCTGACTTGTGCCTTGTAGATAGATTTTAGGGTGTCAGGAGGTGCGTTACTTGCTGCAGTGTACCTAGTCTCTCATCTGCTCTAGTAGCCACTGTGTTTATGTGGGGAGTCCAGTTGAGTTTCTGGTCAATGGTAACCCCAAGGATGTTGACAGTGGGGGATTCAGTGATGGTAATACTGTTGAAAGTCAAGGGGTGATGGTTAGAGTGTCTCTTCTTGGTGATGGACACTGTCTGGCATTTGTGTGGTGTAAATGTTACTTGCCACTTGTTGGCCCAAGCCTTCAGTATCTGAGGAGTCGTGCAATCATCAGCTAACAATCCTCACCTTATGACACAGGGGAAGGTCATTGATGCAACAGCTGAAGATTGTTGGGTCTGGGACACTACCCTGAGGGACTCCTGGAGCTGAGATGACTGACTCTCCACAACCACAACCACAACCATCTTCCTTTGTGCCAGGTATGACTCCAACCAGCGGAGTGCTTGCCCCCTGATACCCATTGATTCCAGGCGAAAGTGAGGACTGCAGATGCTGGAGGTTAGAGTCAAGAGTGTGGTGCTGGAAAAGCACAGCAGATCAGACAGCATCCAAGGAGCAGGAAAATCGATGTTGCTGATGAAGGGCTTTTGGCCAAAACATCGATTTTCCTGCTCCTCAAATGCTTCCTGACCTACTGTGCTTTTCCAGAACCACACTCTTGACTCATTGATTTCAGTTTTGCCAGTGCTCCTTAGAACAAAGAACAAAGAAAATGTACAGCCCAGGAACAGGCCCTTCAGCCCTCCAAGCCTGAGCCGATCCAAATCTACTGTCTAAACCTGTCGCCCAATTCCTAAGCATCTGTATCCCTCTGCTCCCCACCTACTCATGCATCTGTCCAGACGCATCTTAAATGAATCTACTGTGCCTGCTTCTACCACCTCTGCTGGCAACACGTTCCAAACACCCACCACCCTCTGTGTGTGAAGTACTTGCTGCGTGTATCCCCTTTAAACTTTTCACCTCTCGCCTTGAAAGCGTGACCTCTCGTTATTGAATCCTTCACCCTGGGAAAAAGCTTATCTTTATCTACCCTGTCTATACCCTTCATGATTTTGTAAACCTCAATCTTTTTTCTAATGAAAACAAACCTAACCTACTCAACCTCTCTTCATAGCTAGCACCTTCCATACCAGGCAACATCCTCGTAAACCTTCTCTGCACCCTCTCCAAAGCGTCCACATCCTTTTGGTAACCTGGTGACCAGAACTGTGCACAGTATTCTAAATGCAGCCGAACCAATGTCTTGTACAATTTTAACATGAGTTGCTAGCTCCTATACTAAATACCCCGTCTAATGAAGGCAAGCATACTTTCTTGACCACTCTAGCCAACTGTGAAGAAACCTTCAGGGTACAATGGACCTGCATTCCCAGATCTCTCTGCCCATCAACTTTTCCCAACTTCTCTTCCGTTCATTGTATAATTCACTCTAGAATCAGTCTTGCCTAAATGCATCACCTCACGTTTGTCTGGATTGAACTCCATCTGCCACTTTTCCGCCCAACTCTCCAGTCTATCTATATCCTCCTGTATTCTCTGACAGTCCCTTATATTTTCTTCTACTCCACTAATCTTCGTGTCATCTGCAAACTTGTTGATCATATCAACAGTGCCCTCTTCCAGATCATTTATGTATATCACAAACAACAGTGGCCCCAACACTGACCCCTGTGGAACACCACTGGTCACCTTTCTCCATTTCGAGAAACTCCCTTCAACAACTACTACTCTCTGTCTCCTGTTGCTCAACCAGTTCTTTATCCACCTGTTTAGAACACCCTGCACACCATGTGACTTCACTTTCTCTATTAGTCTACAATGGGGAACCTTATCAAACGCCTTACTAAAGTCCATGTATATGACATCCACAGCCCTTCCTTCATCTATCAACTTGGTCACTTCCCCCAAGAACTCTATTAAGTTGGTAAGGCACCATTTCCCCCACACAGATCCATGTTGCCTATCACTGATAAGCCCATTCTTTTCTAAATATAAATAGATCCTGTCCCACAGTACCCTCTCCAGCAACTTCCCCACCACTGACGTCAGGCTCACTGGTCTGTAGTTACCCGGAATATCCCTCCTACCCTTCTTGTACAGGGGGGATAACATGAGCAACCTTCCAGTCCTCCAGCACCTCACCTGTGTTTAAGGATGCCACAAAGATATCTGCCAGGGCCCCAGCTATTTCCTCTATCTCCTCCCTCAGCAACCTGGAATAGATCCCATCCAGTCCTGGGGATTTGTCCACTTTAATAACCACTTGCCTACCCAACA
This sequence comes from Chiloscyllium plagiosum, assembly GCF_004010195.1. Taxonomy (NCBI): domain Eukaryota; kingdom Metazoa; phylum Chordata; class Chondrichthyes; order Orectolobiformes; family Hemiscylliidae; genus Chiloscyllium; species Chiloscyllium plagiosum. Next base: position 2,125,412 of record NC_057713.1, read on the forward strand.
CATCTTCCCTACCTATGTCAACGTGATCCAGACTAATCAAACTTCTAACTCTAGTCTCAACATTCATCATGTTCCTTTCCTTGATACCATACTCAGTCAAATGCAGCCTTGATGTCAAGTGCTGTCACTCTCACCTCACCTCACCTTTGAAATTTAGCTCTTTTGCCCATGTTTGAACCAAGGCTGTAATGAGGTCAGGAGCTGTGACCCTGGTGACACCCAAACTGGGCATCACTGAGCAGGTAAAAACAATGACTGCAGATGCTGGAAACCAGATTCTGGATCAGTGGTGCTGGAAGAGCACAGCAGTTCAGGCAGCATCCAAGGAGCTTCGAAATCGACGTTTCGGGCAAAAGCCCTTCATCAGGAAGGTGCAGGTGCTGCTTGGTAGCACTGTTGATGAGCCCTTCCATCACTTTACTGATGATGGAGAGTCGACTGATTGGGCAATAATTGGCTGGGTTGGATTTCTCCTGCTTTTTATGTACAGGACATACTGGGCAATTTTCCACATTGTCGGGTAGATGCCAGTGTTGGAACTGTACTGGACAGCTTGGCTAGCGGAGCGGCAAGTTCTAGAGCACACGTCTTCAGTACTATTGCCGGAATGTTCTCAGGGCCCATTGCCTTTGCAGTATCCAGTGGCTGCAGCCCTTCCTTGATATCACGTGGAGTGAACTAATGAAGCGTGGTATCTGTGATGCTGGGGATCACAGGAGAGCCCAAGATGGATCATCCACTCAGCACTTCTGACTGAAGATTGCTGCAAATGTATCAGCCTTATCTTTGCCCTGATGCGCTGGGCTCCTCCATCATTGAGGATGGGGATATTTGTGAAGCCTCCTCCTCCAGTGAGTGAGTTAATTATCCACCACCATTCACCACTGGAAGTAAGAGGGCTGCAGAGCTTCGATCTGATCTGTTGGTTGTGGGATCGCTTAGCTCTGTCTGTCACTTACTATTTATGCTGTTTGGTAAGTAGTCCTGTTTGGTAGCTTCACTAGGTTGACACCTCATTTTCAGGTCTGCCTGATGCTGCTCCTGGCATGGCCTCCTGCACTCTCCATTGGACAGGGTTGGTCGCCTGGCTTGATGGTAATGGTTGAGTGGGGGATGTACCGGACCGTGAGGTTATAGATTGTGCTGGAATACAGTTTAGATTAGATTAGATTACTTACAGTGTGGAAACAGGCCCTTCGGCCCAACAAGTCCACACTGACCCTCCGAAGAGCAACCCACCCAGACCCATTCATCTACATTTACCCCTTCACCTAACACTACAGGCAATTTAGTATGGCCAATTCACCTAACCTGCACATCTTTGGACTGTGGGAGGAAACCGGAGCACCCAGGAGAAACCCATGCAGACACGGGGAGAAAGTGCAAACGCCACGCAGACAGTTGTCTGAGGCAGGAATTGAACCCGGGTCTCTGGTGCTGTGAGGCAGCAGTGCTAACCACTGTGCCACCGTGCTGCCTAACAGTTCTGCTGCTATTGATGGTCCACAGTGCATCATGGATGCCCAGTCTTGGCCTACTAGATTGGTTCAAAGTCTGTCCCATTTAGCATGGTGTTAATGTGACACAGTATGATGGAGGGTATTCTCAATGTCAAGGACAGTGCAGTGGTCACTCTTACTGACACTGTCATGGACAGATGCTTCTGCAGCCAGCAGATTGGTAAGGATGAGGTCAGGTATGTTTTTCCCTTTTGTTGGTTCCTTCACAACCTGCCGTAGACCCAGTCCAGCAGCTATGCCCTTTAGGACCCGACCAGCTCGATCAGTAATGCTGCTGTTGAGCCACTCTTGGTGGTGGGACACTGAAATCCCCCACCTAGAGGACAGTTTGTGTCCTTGCCACCCTCAGTGCTTCCTCCGAGTGATGTTCAACATGGAGGGGTACTGCTTTATCAGCCATAGGAGGACGGTACATGGTAACCAGTAAGAGGTTTCCTTGCCAATGTTTAACCTGAAACAATGAGACTTCATGGGGTCCGGAGTTGACGTCAAGGACTCCCAGGGCAACTTCCTCCCGACTGTATACTGCTGTGCCACCACCTCTGCTGGGTCTGCACTGCCGGTGGGACGGGACTTATCTGGGGATGGTAAAGGCGGTGTCTGAGGTGTTATCTGTAAGGTGTAGACTGTCCAATTTGTAATAGTCCCACCTCCTCCAGAACTATTGCCAAAACTCTGACCCTCTTCCTCCCCCACCATTTCCCAAACCACGCATTCATCCTGCCTATTGTTTCAGTCCTACTCTGACTAACACGTGACACTGTTAGCAATCCTGAGATTACTAATTCTGAGCTCCTACTTTTTTAACTAACTCCTAACTCCCTAAATTCTGCTTGTAGGACCTCATCCTGTTTTTTTTACCTATATCATTGGTGCCTATATGCACCATGACAACTGGCTGTTCACCCTCCCCTTGAGAATGTTCTGCAGCCAATCGGAGACATCCCTGACCTGTGCAACTGGGAGGCAACATTCCCTTAGGGAGTCTCATTTTCAACCACAGGGAGATGACCGCAGGGGACACCTGCACTGGATCCCGCTCTTTCTCTGCCTTTTGGTCATCCATTCCATTTCTCCCTCAGCAATCCTAATCTACGGTGTGACCGATTCACTAAAAGTGCTATCCATGACCACCTCAGCATCACAGATGCTCCAAAGTGAGTGCATCTGCAGCTCCAGAGCTGTCATGCGGTCTAACAAGAGCTGCAGCTGGACACACTTCCTCCATGTGAAGGAGCCAGGGACATCAGCCGCGTCCCAGAACTTCCATGTTGAGCAAGAGGAGCATAACACGGGTCTGAGATCTCCTGCCATTTTTAATCTTAAATTTAACTTAGTCAAACCATAATATCAAGTAATAGATAAAAGAGAAAAAGAAAATGTTGTACCAATCACACAATAAAAAAGAAATAGAAAACCCTTACCTTATCAACACCTAGGCGGCAGGTGGGAGATGCTACACGTCGTATCTCGAGTTCAGCCATTGCCCAAATATATTAGTTCACTCACCATCCCAGAGTGCAGTTCGACCACTCCCACTCAGCTCCTCGCTCTCCCTGACTCTTGAGGTAAGTCCTTTCGGGGGGAAGTTTACCTTCCAAGCAGCCCCCGGTCCTCGCTCTCCCCGCTTCTGTTGCTGCTGAAAATGGGTGAGCTTGTTGAAATAAATTAGATGCAGAAAGGCTGTTTCTCTGATGAAGAGTTGAAACGTTAGCGTGTTTTCTCTCCATGGATACTGCCTGACCCGCCGTGATCTCCAGCATTTTTTGTTTTCAGTACAGATTTCAGCATCTGTGTTAATTCGCTCCTACAGTTGTTTCCCTTGTGTGAGAATCTAGAACTAGATGGCATAATCTCAGAATAAGAGGTTGGCTATTAAAAACATGTTCAAAGGCTTTAACATCCTTGGGGTTCCTATTGACTAACAACTGAATTGGACCATTACCGCAGCAAGAGGAGTAGGTAAGAAGCTGGTAGTTATGCTGACTACCCAGCCTGTCCATTAACAATAAAGCAGAAGTCAGGAATGTGAAAGGATAATTTCCACTTCCTGGATGAGTGCAACTCCAACTTGATACTATCCAAGACAAAGCAGCCTGCTGGGATTGGTATCCCATTCTATTCACTCTGCATTCTCTCCTTACACCTACACTCCTTCCACCTAGGACATAGTTTGACAAATGTGTGTATTTTCTACAAAAAACATTGCAGCCACTCACTAAGGCGCCTTCAGCAGCATCTTTCAAACCTGCAACCTGTAGCATTTCAAAGATGAGGACAGCAGGTGAGCGGGGATAATACCAAAAGAATATTTCCCTCCAAGCCACACACAATCTTGACTTGGAAACAGACCGTCACTCCTTCACTGTCACAGCCTCGAGATCCTGCAACATCAGTGTGCGCATACCTACCACAGGAGTTGTGATCAGTCAAGAAGGCAGCTCCCCAGTGTTCTCCATGAATATGAAGGATTTTTTTAATTGAGTTCAATAAGCACCAAACATTGTGATAATATCATGTGGATTTAAGATTAGAGTAAAATAAGACCTTCTGGGTGACAGACCTCCCCATAGTCTTTGTAGTTAGGGCAAATCTATTCTTATAACTGATAAATGGTTTCAGAGATGCAAAAGAAACTACCTAATTACTTTATAAGCCTCTTCTTGCTAAACTGAAAATTGGCATGTAAACAGGAAGGAACCGAGGCACTTAGAAATGATGGATGGCAGTACACATTGTGATCATCATCTTCTCTCGGGCATAGTGCAATCAAGGGTTATGGAGATAAGGCAGGAAGAGGATACTGATTAGGAATGATCAGCCATTGGCGGTGCAGGCTCGAAGGGCTGAATGGCCTACTCCTGCACCTATTGTCTATTGTCTATTATCTAATTAGGGATGGGGGGGAATGCGGGGGTGAATGCTGGTACAGACAGCAATACCCACATCCCATCAATAAATACATTTTTAAAAATTCATGAGAATATGGAGATGATTCAAAATTAATTAGTTTTGGTATCAGCGAGTATTAAAGTTGAAATGAGGTACACAGAAGAGTAGGAGAAACAGCTTGAAACAATATGGAATTGGGTGACAGCAGATACGGTCCAAAGTAGATTGGAATGGAAGTTAGTGTAGCAATGTTTCCATCACAAATAATCACACAGGAAAATATTCACTGAGATCTAGCTCCAGAAAAGAGGCCTGGATAATCAAAATTCCTGAATATCAGGGATACAGGAAAGATAGGAGGAAAAATATATCAGCAGTTTAAATAATAGTGCTTTAAAGATTACAACATAGTGTTTCAGAGGGAGAACCATGAAACAGTGACTAAAGTTCTACCTTCAGCTAATTCTGCCTTCAATGACTTACCAGACTAATGCCATTTACAGGTTCGCTGATGCCCCCACCATAGTCAGTCAAATCTCAAGATGGCAATGAAACAGACAACAGACAGGAGATGGAAGACCTGGAAAAATGGTGCACTGAGACCAACATAGCTCTCTATGCCAGCAAAATGAAGGAACTCATTATTGACTTCCAACGGGATGTTACTCATGCCCCCCTACACATTAACAGCACAGAAATGGAATGAGTGGAGAGTGTCAAGCTCCTGGGAGTGGTCATCCACAACAAGCTTTCTTGGACTCTTCATACGGACGCACTGGTTACAAAGGCCTAACAACATCGCTTCTCCCTCAGGCAGAGAGTGTCAAGCTCCTGGGAGTGGTCATCCACAACAAGCTTTCTTAGACTCTTCATACGGACGCACTGGTTACAAAGGCCTAACAACATCGCTTCTCCCTCAGGCAGCTGAAGAAATTTGGCATGACAGTGAATACCCTCGCCAATTTTTATAGGTGTGCCATCAAGAGCATTCTGTCTGGATGTATCACTACCTGGTATGGCAACTGTACCATTCAAGATTGGAGACGGTTACAGAGAGCGGTGAACTCAGCCCAGACAATCACAAAGGCCAACCTCCCATCTATAGAATCCATCTACCAGGTCCACTGTCACGGAAAGGCCGCCAGCATTCTCAAAGATCCATCCCACCCTGGCAATGTTTTTCTATAACCTCTACCGTCGGGGAGAAGGTACAGAAGCCAGAACACACGCACCAGCCAGTTTCATAACAGTTTCTACCCTCCTGCTGTTAGAATACTGAATGGACTCTCAAACTCTTAATATTCGCCTGTCCCTGTGTTTTTGTTTTTGCTGCTGTTTACCTATTATTTACTATCTATGCGACTTAACTCTGTGACCTGCCTGTATTGCTCGCAAGACAAAGCTTTTCACTGTGCCTCAGTTCAATTCATTTCAATGTGCATTGCAACTGACAGGATCCACAGTAAACTGGGCCCATCTGTCCATGGCCAACAGTGACAAGATTAGTTGAAAGTCTTCAAGAGAAGAAATCAATGTGAACAAACATATAGGAGACAACAGCTCTCCTGCCAGGAGGTAGAGCTGTCGATAAATAATGTGCTCAGGCACAACAGAAAAACACCAAGCTTGGTTATAAAAGTAAAAAGGAACAGAAGTAGGTTAATCTTTACAAACTTTGGCAAATGGAAAAGCAATAAAGAAACAGGAAAATTTTCAAATGGGAGTTTGAGGCACATCAAAGTCAAGGCAAATAAATACAAAGAGATTAGGGGAAAATGTGATCAGGATCAATGTGGATTCCCCAAAATTGGTAATGTTGATATTATCAGTAAAAATCAGAAAGTGGTAGAGATGCTGTATGTTGCCAGTACACTGAGAGGAAGGAGTCACTGGCTGGGCATAACAAGCAAACAAATATTGAGACAAGGAGTTACCAAGATGAATGTATCAAAATAACAAAATAAGGCAATGAAGGGAAAGAGAGACAAACTTCCGACAGTGCGGCACTCCCTCAGCACTGACCCTCCGACAGTACGGCGCTCCCTCAGCACTGACCCTCTGACAGTGCGGCGCTCCCTCAGAACTGACCCTCCGACAGTGCGGCGCTCCCTCAGCACAGACCCTCTGACAGTGCGGCGCTCCCTCAG
>NC_057713.1:2132034-2178928 GCF_004010195.1 Chiloscyllium plagiosum
CACTGACCCTGCGACAGTGCGGCGCTCCCTCAGCATTGACCCTGCGACAGTGCGGCACTCCCTCAGCACTGACCCTGCGATAGTGCGGCGCTCCCTCAGCACTGACCTTCCGATAGTGCGGCGCTCCCTCAGCACTGACCCTCCGACAGTGCATCATTCTCACAGAACGGACCATCTGCCAATGTGGCACACGCACAGTTACGACCCTTTAACAATGCAGCACACCCTCTCTGCTATGCTACTGGCTATATATATATAATGTATAATGTACCAAAGCCCTGGTCGAAAAGGTGAAGGTGGAAGCTCCTGACAGGCAGCCTGAACTGGACCAATTCCTCCCCTTGCAGCTCATTGGCTGGCTGCTGAATGATGAGACTGGGAGGAGCTCAGTACTAATAAAGACAACAGGCAGGCAGAGTAACAGTCTCATTTCCTCGTTGTAGAGGCAGAGGTAGCATTTTGTGTGAGAGGTAGGTGCTGCTTGGAAAATAAGGTGTGGCAGGAGTGAAGGCTTGTCATTGCTCAGAGGGTGTCAGTTTTGAATGCTGGGACATTGGTTGGATGGGGGTCTGTAGTTTGTGTTGGGGTTTGTCCTTTTGGTAAAAAAAAAGGAAGTTCCAGAAGTTGTAGTGAGGTCTGTTTCAAGTTAGTGAGCCATGTCTCTTCCTGTATTGTGTTAGTGCTTTTTTTAAATTCCTCTGTCTTGTGTCTGCGTCAATGGACATCTTTTTTGTCTCTTTCAGTCACCTCCTGCAGATTCTAAACCATGGCCGATGATGATGTTGCCGCTCTGGTGGTGGACAATGGGTCTGGAATGTGTAAGGCCGGCTTTGCAGGTGATGATGCTCCCAGGGGCTGTGTTTCCTCCATTGTGGGACGCCCCCGTCACCAGGTGAGCTCTCTGTGGATGGTCTTTCAATGTCCCTATCCTTTATGACTGGGTTTTTCTTTCCCCTTTGGGTGTGGAGACTTGTTTCTTGTAACTGTAAACTTGTTACGGCTTCCTCTTTTACACTGGTTTGTGGTCTGCATTCTCTTTCCTTTAGAGACTGGGGTTTGACTTTATCCCTGGCTGGCTACTGCTCTTGCAGTTTGGGTGTGGTCATTAGTGTGGGGTTGTTCCTGTTTGGGGTTCTATCTGACCCCTTTACTGAGTTGTTCCTGTTGAATCATGATAGTCTTATCTGGCGTCAGTGGGGAAACTGTCAATGCTGAAAGTTAGATTCTGCACTTTACATAAAAGGGAATCCTTTTGAGGTCACTTTTTCATTCTTCCATAAAATGAGGCTGAAATATATACACATGGGTGACATTTTGAAGTGCAATTTGATTTGGATATGGTGGTAATAGTAACTGCTGAAGGATAATTTAAATATCTCTCCCAGCTGGTGTTGCAGGGGTATTAGAAGTGGGACTGATGGCTTTGCTGTTGGAATGAGTCAGTACAGAGTTTCTCACTCCTTGTGCAGTAACATGCTCCATTTTTTGTAAAACCAGCTTTAAGCTGAGGGAACTGAAACCTGAGCCTTTAATTGTGGCCAGGACAGGGTTAAGCCAGGTGTGGGATGATCTAGCTTATACCTAGGCATTCCTTTCCCAGTCTCTCCTCCTGGAGTAGTGTTTCAAGCAATGTTTGCTCCTCCCTTAGGATTCTTCATTCTGTATAGTTTTAATATCCCTGGTGTGCTTTAACCTGGTCAGTAAATGGTTCGATGTGCCTGAGAAGCAGTGAGAGGAAGTTACTCAGTTCCTTGAACCACTTCTCTGATTCAAATTAGGTTGTGGTTTTTGGTTATCTGAAACCTTGCTTTATATGGGTTGATATCCTTGTGTACTGATGTTGATTGGCCTGTTTGAAATTGCTAAGTACTTCCTCCGTTACCACTTGTATCAACTCTTTATTTGGTTTTGTGTTGAGTTTCTCCTGTGTTCTGAAGAATTGCTTCTTGGTACCCTCTGGTCTGGCTCTGTATTTAACATTATTGTTCCCTTTTTTTGGGGGGGGTGGGGGGCTTCTCTATCTGGTACTGCCACCCCTTCCCACAGTGAGAAAACAAAGTAAGTTGTATCCAGGACCACCTTATCCCAGCATCTTTCTGGTGTATCTGTGCTTCATCCCCACTGGAGACCCCTCAAATCTTCTGCTGTTACTTAAATTCCAGATTAGATTTTTCAAAAGAAAAGCAGTGAATTATGTAAATTGTTGCTAAGTATTGATATCCAGTGTATCCAACCCAAAATATTATTGCTGTAGATAGTGGATCTGGAAAGGCAGATACTGTAACCTAACTCTACAGCAGCTGCAGTTTTCTCTATCTCCAAGTTAGAGTTGCTAGTCAGTCATAGGCTTTACTGTTGAATTCAGTTGGTTTGAGAGCCCAATAGCTTTCCAGATACACCAATGTAGTCAACATTAAAGAATAAAGTTGACATAATCCCAGAGGACTGCTCCCTTAGAGAAAGATGACTGGTGGTTTAACCTGAGGGTCATGATGCCTCTGAGGGGGGAGGTTGAGAAAGAGTCCTTCATAAAGCACAGCAGAGAAACATGTTGGTAGTGCTCTGTATGAAAACTGCTAACTGAGCTAACAACCCCACCACTATCGAAGTGGTGAGTTTGATGAAAAGGAATGCTGTCGTGGATTGAATATGTTTGAGAATCCCAAAACATCATGAGACTAAGTGGAGTGTTTTGTTTTCTTGATTTAAGTAAAGCCAGAAGAAGCAGACATTTGTGAACATTCCCATTGACACAAATAACGAAAGATGACTGGTGTTTGCTAACAAAATTCCTCTGGGTCCAGGATTTCAAGGCAATGACCGGCTGTGTTAGCATGCTTTTTGTCCTGTTCCTGCTTCAGGGTACCAACCAAGCTGTTTGCAAGCTGGAGGAGTAATACCTCGTCCCTCTACAGACTGATTCCATACAGTTGTACAAAACATGACCTCTGTTCTCCAGTCTTATTCATCCCTCTCCCTCTACCTTTTTTGATTGAGTTCTGCACAGAGGACCCATACCTATTGTAGATCACTCTCACTCCATTAGCATGCCTGTCTCTTTTTTTTTTGTTTTATTCTGGGTGCCATCAAATATGTTTCTTCTCCTCTTTATTACCATCCCCCCCACCCTGGTCATCAACATTTTTTTAAAAAAACAAAGCATCATTCCAGCTGCCTCCATTTCTGCTGAGTCATGTCCATCTTGTTCCTCTTGCACAGAGGCTGCCAGACCTTGAGTTTTTCCAACATTGCTCTCCAGACTTGGGGGGGGGGGGGGGGAGGAACACAAGGGGAGAATGATGCAGTTGGGTTTAGATTTTCTCCAAACAACTTGGTTTGGATAATGCTGTATGGCCATAACTGATGCAGATCCAACAGGAGCACTCTAAAAAGGAATTGCCCATACTGAAATGGAAAATTTCCCACTAGGTGTGGGAGAAACTCTCTTTCAAGGAATTGATATTCTCCTTGTGCACTGAGAATCTACTGGACCTTTAAAGCAAGGTTAGAGAAACAGACCAGTGCTGTGATCTTTAAAGTGCTGGGTAGGGGATGATTGGGTGAAATTTGGCAATAATGCATAAAGAGCATGGAAGGTTTTAATAACAGGAGCAGTGAAAATTCAGTGTGACATGGCTCTTCCAGTGAAAGAAGGAGAGACTCTATACCACTCCCAGTCAACAACATAAACTTTTGTGGAAGTGATTCTGTTTGACTAATCTCCGCTCTGGAGCTGGGTTGGGGAAATATTGTGGATGAAGCTCATTGATATATGTTCACTGTGACTCAAATTTGTTCCAGGAGAAAGTGAGGACAGCAGATGCTTGAGATCAGTGTGGTGCTGGGAAAGCACAGCAGGGACAGGCAGCATCAGAGGCAGGAGACTCTTATTTCAGCATAAGCCCTTCACCAGGATTATTTTGGGGGGGGGGAGGAGGCTATGGGGCTGAGATAATAGCAGTGGGGAAGGTAGCTTAGAAGATGGGTTGATTGCAGGTGTGGGGTGATAAGGTGGAGCAGATAGGTGGGAGAAGTTCAAGAGGGTGGTACCAATTCAGAGGGTTGGATCTGGGATAAAGTAGGGGAGGAGAGATGGGGAAACTGGTGAAATGTTAATGCAATGTGGCTGGAGGGTCCCACGACAGACTAGTGTTCTTCCTTCAGGCATTGGGTAGCTAGGATTTGACGGTGGAGGTGACCCAGGACTTGCATGTCTTTGGGAGTTAAGTGGTTGGCAGTCGGGTTGTTGGGTGCATGTGTTCTGGAGATGTTGTTTCAAATGCTCTGCATCTGAGATGCACCAAACCCTCACTGCCCTGTGGCTAAACACTTCAACTCCCTGTGCTCCCCCTCCATTACACATTATCCAAGTCCAAAGCCGTCTCCACTGACAAATCCTTGCTACCCAATGCCTGGAGGAAGAACACCTCATCGTCTGCCTTGGGACCCTCCAACTACATTGCATCAATATCCCTCTCAACAGCTTCCTCATCTGTTTTCCTGCCCCCCCCCCCCCCGCAACCTTATCCCAGATCCAACCCTCCAACTCAGCACTACCCTCGTGAACTTCTCCTACCTGTCCACTCCACCCTGACTGACTTATCACCATTGCTCCCCACCTGCATTGACTTGTTTCCTTCCAAGCTACCATCCTCCCCACCCCCCTCCCCCCACCCCCTCCAGTAGTTGGGGGAGGGATGGTGGTGCTGGGGGTACATGCCTGATAAATGGCTTATGCCCAAAATGCTGCCTAATGTCTCTTTCCACTCCACAAATATTGTTCCAGTCCCATTGACTTTTTTGTCTGTTATTCTAATGTGAGCATTAGGTTATTGTAGCAATCTTCCCAACCTGTTGGATAGGGTGGATGTTTTTTTTTGTTTTTGAGACCCTTACAGCAACTGAGATTCACATTAATGCTGCTTGTAGACTCAGTTCACAACATATGATTGACCCATTTGAACTATATGTCCAAGTTCATTTTTAAAATTGACTTTAACCCAGTCCCCCTGGCGAAGATATAGGGACACTATTCCTGAGTCCCTGCTTCATGCATTAGCATTGAATCAACTCCATTTTGTCACCAGAGTTTGAATGTCCAATGTAAACTATTATCTAGAGCTTGTATATACTCCACTCTTGCTGACATCACTATCTCTATTGCTGAACCTTTCATTAAAGGGATGGAGTAAAGATCATGAGGATGTAATTGTGGAAAGGAGACGAATGTAAGTTTCTGATATCAAAATCCTAAAATGCCTATAGTGAAATGTAGCCTTTGGACTGTAAAACTCATTCTATATACCCTACATGAAGTGATCAACAACTTGAAAGCATGCCCTGATCAGTTATAGGTCTGTGAGCAGGCTGAACTGTTAGCACTGAAGAACACATAATTATGCTGCTGTATTCCTCAACAGGGGGTTCCCGACTGGCTTGTAATTCGACCTTGATTGAGTTCATTGTGAACTCATCCTGTGTTTGTTTTCTTGTTCTAGGGGGTGATGGTTGGAATGGGTCAGAAAGACAGTTATGTTGGTGATGAAGCCCAGAGCAAGAGGGGCATTCTGACCCTGAAGTACCCGATTGAACATGGTATTGTGACCAACTGGGATGACATGGAGAAGATCTGGCACCACACCTTCTACAACGAATTGCGAGTGGCCCCAGAGGAGCATCCTGTTCTCCTCACGGAGGCACCCCTCAACCCCAAAGCCAACAGGGAGAAGATGACCCAGATCATGTTTGAGACCTTCAACACACCAGCCATGTACGTTGCCATTCAAGCCGTGCTGTCCTTGTACGCCTCTGGGCGTACGACTGGCATTGTGCTCGATTCTGGTGATGGTGTGTCCCACACCGTGCCCATCTATGAAGGGTACGCCTTGCCTCATGCCATCCTGAGATTGGATTTGGCTGGCCGGGATCTCACTGATTACATGATGAAGATCCTGACCGAACGTGGGTATTCCTTCACGACCACAGCCGAGAGGGAGATTGTGCGTGACATCAAGGAGAAACTTGCTTACGCGGCCCTGGACTTTGAAGCTGAGATGCAGACAGCCAGCACCTCCTCAGCCTTGGAGAAAAGTTACGAGCTGCCTGATGGTCAAGTCATCACCATCGGCAACGAGCGCTTCAGGTGCCCAGAAACCCTGTTCCAGCCCTCCTTCATTGGTATGGAGTCAGCTGGCATCCATGAGACCACTTATAACAGTATAATGAAATGTGATGTAGATATCAGGAAGGATCTGTATGCTAACACTGTCCTGTCTGGTGGAACCACCATGTTCCCAGGTATTGCTGATCGGATGCAGAAGGAAATCACAGCCTTGGCTCCGAGCACAATGAAGATTAAGATCATAGCTCCCCCGGAGAGGAAGTATTCAGTATGGATCGGAGGTTCCATCTTGGCTTCTCTCTCCACCTTCCAGCAAATGTGGATCAGTAAGCAGGAGTATGATGAATCTGGACCATCCATTGTCCATCGCAAGTGCTTCTAACTTCTAGGGTGTCTGTCACTGTCTTTTTGAAAGCAACCAAGCCCTGGACAATCAGTTTTTTCACAACTCTGCCTTTGCCCATCCTGATATAATGCATTCTGCCCAGTTCCTTCTGCTTCCTCTTCCATTCCTCTGCACTTGTGCAGATTCTGCTTTAGACCACTTTATAGATGGGTAATGGACACAGTGCTAATGTGAGCTGTGAAATGGGTCCAATTGCCAGTGAAGATTGACATTTTTCTAAAGCAGCTTCACTTTGCCTGCCTGATCATGTACTTGAAGGATATCTCCATGTGAAGCTGAAGGTTTGCTTTGAATTTGTTTCATTGTAACAAGTAAACATTCTGAAATAAATGATTGTTCAGATTTCCTTTTGGCTGATGTTTAGTTGTCATGTGTCATAGTTTCTAAAGTATAGAGACCTGAATGTGGCAACTTCCATTAAACCCTTTAAGGATATTGTAAGTCACCACTTTAAATGTCAATTTAAACATATAAATCACTAAAAATGAATTTTGGAGGGACTTGTGTGAGGGAAGTGAAGTCAGTAATTATGCTGGCTGACAGCTAATTTAGGCATCCTTCTAGTTTTGGGTGAAAGGTTGTGGGTTCACATCCAGGATTTGAACACTGATTTGTCCTCATACTCTGCTGTAGGGTTGGATGTAGTTTTCAGGATGTGATTAAGCTGACATGATTTAAGAGCATGCAGATTATCCTTTGAGTCACTTGCTACGTAGCAGGAGGCCACTTGAAACATGTCCGGTCTCGAGCCATCCAGCTGTCCCATTTTACAAGTCCTTGGTCTGTTTTCATCTGTGAATTTTCTAAACTCTGATTTGTCTCTGTTTCCATCAATGTTTTGTTTTTGGGGGGGTGGGGGGGTGGTGGTGAAGAGAGTTGGGTAGAGAATTCAGTCATTACCACTCCCTGCATTTTATCTTCAAATGTTCCCATTTCACTACAGCTTTTGTCCAAAACTTAAATTTGTTTCCCCACTCATTGCACTGAGGTAATAGGAAACCTTTTTTCTACCTTACCTGAAGAAATTTTATCTTGGATTATTAAAAAGATTACTGAGCCATTCTTGCACTTGATGTTTAAATGAGTTTGACACATTTTCCACCTGAGTTGCCTTCAAGTGTACATAATTGAGGGATGGGCACTCTGGGATGCCTGCCTGTGAAAGGTACTATATAAATTAAGTTTTCCTTTGTTCCTGCTCCTATTTCCTGTACTTCAACAGATTGTCGATACTTTGGGACATTAACAGAAATTGTGGGCAGCATGGTGGCACAGTGGTTAGCACTGCTGTCTCTCAGTGGCAGAGACCTGGGTTCAATTCCCACCTCAGGTGACTGTGTAAACTCCACAGTCAGTCTGCCCATGCCTGCATGGGTTTCCTCCCACAGTCCAAAGATGTGCAAGTCTGGTGAATTGGCCATGCTAAATTTCCCGTAGTGCTAAGTGAAGGGGTAAATGTAGGGGTCTGGGTGGGTTGCGCTTCAGGTTGGTGTGGACTTGTTGGGCTGAAGGGCCTTTTTCCACACTGTGTAATCTAAACTGACTTCAGTGTAATTACTGCTTCTTTACATCAGCCACAACTGCAAGTGAATCACGAGAGTTTCATAACACAATACTAATCAAGTAATTTCTTCAGTTATCATCTCTGCACCCATAACACTGGGAAGAAGGTGGGAGGAAATGTAAAGTGGGGCCTCCAGCTTGACACTCGTGTATTCCAATTGCCATGGCTCTAGAAAAGCCTTGACCTTACTGCAACTATTCACAGGTTCTACTTCTCTTTTGTAGAGATTGCTTTTTCTCACAACACTCAACACTTAGTTGAGTACATAGGTCTGGAATAAGCAACATATGTGGAGGGGGCTAGCAGTACAGTGATCATTCCTTTTTCAGGGTAATTAGGGATGGGCAATGAATATCTACAGATCCACTCCTGTAATTAAAGTACATTCATCAAAATTGATGAGAATGGTGTGGGAGGGTTTAGTACATGCTGATACCAAACTGAGTTAGTTTTAGGGTTGAAATAAAGTGCACAGAAGGACATGGTGAGACAATATGGAGTTGGATGACTGGAAAAAGAGGGGATCCACAGTAGACTGGAATAGCGGTGAGTGACAATATTTCCAGCATTAAAACTCTGGTGCTCCCTCGGCACAGAGTCTCTGACAGAGTTGAAGCAGTTCACTGAGTCCACACTAACCCACTGAACAGCATCTCACCCCTACCATCTCCTTGTAACCCTGCGTATTCAATGGCCAATCGACCTAACTTGCACATCTTTGGATTGTGGTAGGAAACCAGAGCACCTGGAAGAAACCCACGCAGATATGGAGAGAATGTGAAAACTCTACACAGACAGTCACCCAAAGCTGGAATAAAACTGGGGTCCCTGATACTGTGAAGCAGCAGCGTTAATCACTTTGCCACTGTACTCCCCCTCAACACCTGACTCTCGGACACTGCACCCATTCTCTCAGTACTGACCCATCAACAATAGTGTTCTCTCAATACTGACCATCTGACAGTGTGGCTCTAGCGTAACAAGACCCTCTGATATTGCAGCACTGATCCTGAGACAGTGCGGCCCTCTCAGCACTGACCCTCCAACAGTGTGGCACTCCCTCAGCACAGACCCCCTGACAGTGCGGCTCTCCCTCAGCACTGACCCTCCAACAGTGCAGCACTCACTCAGCACTGACTCTCCGACAGTTTGTGCCCACAACACTGAACCCCAACAGTGCAGCCTGCCATCAGGACTGACCCCGCCGCCACCCCCCCCCCCCCCCCCCCACCAAACCCGGCAGCCAGTGCAGTACTCCTTCAGCGCTGACCCTCCAACAGTGCGGCCCTCCCTCAGCACTCACCTTCCGACAGTACAGCATTCCCTCAGCATTGACCCTCCAAAAATGCAGTACTCCTCAGCACTGACCGTCCGAAAGTATGGCACTCCCTCAGGACTGACCCTCCAACAGTGCAGAGTTCCCTCAGCACTGACCATCTGATAATGCGGCACTCCCTCCGCACTGACCCTCCGACAGTGCTGCGCTCCTCAGCACTGACCCACCGACAGTGCTGCGCTCCTCAGCACTGACCCACCGACAGTGCTGCGCTCCTCGGCACTGACCCTCCGACAGTGTCCACTCCCTCAGCACTGACCCTCTGACAGCACGGCACTCCCTCAGCACTGACCCTCCGACAGTGCCCACTCCCTCAGCACTGATCCGCCAACAGTGCGGCGCTCCCTCAGCACTGACCCTCCGACAGTGCGGCGTTCCTTCAGCACTGACCCTCCGACAGTGCGGCGTTCCTTCAGCAATGACCCTCCGACAGTGCGGCATCCCTCAGCGCTGACCTTACAACAGTGCGGCAGCACTACCTCAGCGCTGACCCTTCAACAGTATGGTGTTCCCTCAGCACTGACTCTCTGACAGTAAGGTGTGCCCACAGCACTGAACCCCCCAACAGTGCGGCACTCCCTCAGGACTAACCCTCCGACAGTGTGGCACTCGCTCAGGACTAACCCTCCGACAGTGTGGCACTCGCTCAGTACTGACCCTCCGACAGTGCGGTACTCCCTCAGGACTAACCCTCCGACAGTGTGGCACTCGCTCAGTACTGACCCTCCGACAGTGTGGTACTCCCTCAGGACTAACCCTCCGACAGTGCAGATCTCCCTCAGCACTGACCCTCCGACAGTGCGGCACTCCCTCAGCACCGACCCTCCGACAATGCAGCACTCCCTCAGCACCGACTCTCCGACAGTGCGGCACTCCCTCAGCACTGACCCTCCGACAGTGCGGCACTCCCTCAGCACTGACCATTCGACTATGCAGTGCTCCATCAGCACTGACCTTCTGATAGTGTGGCACTCCCTCAGCACTGACCGTCCAAGAGTGTGGTTCTCCCTCAGCACCAACCTTGTGACTATGCACCATGCCCTCAGCACTGACCTCCTGAAAGTGTGACTCTCCCTTAACACTGAAGCTCCGACAAGGCGATACTCTTGTAGTACTGACCCACCGACAATATGGCACTCTTTCAGAACTCACCCATCCGTATGTCGATCCATCAGCACTGAATCTCTGAAAGTGCAGCTGTTGCTTAGCGTTAACCTTCCAACAATATAGCAATCCAAGTCCTGACTCTACGACAGTGCGGTAATCCCTCAGCACTGACCCTCTGACAGTGCCCACACCCTCAGCACTGACCATGTGACAATACGGCACTCCCTCAGTACTGACCCTCCAACAGTGCAGCGCTTCCTCAAAAGTGACCATCTGACAGTGCGACACTCCCTCAGCACTGACCCTCCGACTGTGCGGCCCTCCGACAGTGCAGCACTCCCTCAGCACTGACCCTCCGACAGTGCAGCACTTCCTCAGCGTTGACCTTACGACAGTGCGGTACTCCCTCAGCACTGACCCTCCAACAGTGCGGCACTACCTCAGCGCTGACCCTTCAACAGTGTGGCGTTCCCTCAGAACTGACTCTCTGACAGTAAAGTGTGCCCACAGCACTGACCCCCCCAAACAGTGTGGTACTCGCTCAGTACTGACCCTCCAACAGTATGGTACTCCCTCAGGACTAACCCTCCGACAGTGCAGCATTCCCTCAGCACTGACCGTCTGACAGTGCGGCGCTCCCTCAGCACTGACCCTCCGACAGTGCGGCACTCCCTCAGCACTGACCCTCTGACAGTATGGCACTCCCTCAGCAATGACCCTCCGACAGTGCGGCGCTTCCTCAGCACTGACCGTTCGACTATGCAGTGCTCCCTCAACACGTACCCTCCGACAGTGTGGCACTCTCTCAGCACTGACCCTCCGACAGTGCAGATCTCCCTCAGCACTGACCCTCCAACAGTGCGGCACTCCCTCAGCGCTGACCTTCCGACAGTGCAGCGCTTCCTCAGCACTGACCGTTCGACTATGCAGTGCTCCCTCAACACTGACCTTCTGACAGTGTGGCACTCCCTCAGCATTGATCGTCCAAGAGTGTGGTTCTCCCTCAGCACTGACCCTCTGACAGTGCGGCACTCCCTCTGCACTGACCATCCGACAGTGTCACACTGCCTCATCACTGACCCTCCAACAGTGCGGCACTGCCTCAGCACTGACCCTCTGACAGTGCGGCACTGCCTCAGCACTGACCCTTCGACAGTGCGGCACTCCCTCAGCACTGACCCTATGACAACAGAGTGCAGCATTCTCTCAGAACTGATCATCTGCCAATGTGGCAAACCCACAGTTACGACCCTCTGACAGTGCAGCACACCCTCCCTGCTATGCTACTGGCTATATATATATATATATACAAAGCCCTGGTCGAAAAGGTGAAGGTGGAAGCTCCTGACAGGCAGCCTGAACTGGACCAGTTCCTCCCCTTGCAGCTCATTGGCTGGCTGCTGAATGATGAGACTGGGGGGTGCTCAGTACTAATAAAGACAACAGGCAGGCAGAGTAACAGTCTCATTTCCTTCTTGCAGAAGCAGAGGTAGCATTTTGTGTGAGAGGTAGGTGCTGCTTGGAAAATAAGGTGTGGCAGGAGTGAAGGCTTGTCATTGCTCAGAGGGTGTCTAATGGGCTCTCAGTTTTGAATGTTGGGACATTGGTTTATGGGGGTCTGTAGTTTGTGTTGGGGTTTGTCCTTTTGGTAAAAAAAAGGAAGTTCCAGAAGTTGTAGTGGGGTCTGTTTCAAGTTAGTGAGCCATGTCTCTTCCTGTATTGTGTTAGTGCTTTTTTTAAATTCCTCTGTCTTGTGTCTGCGTCAATGGACATCTTTTTTGTCTCTTTCAGTCACCTCCTGCAGATTCTAAACCATGGCTGAAGATGAGGTTGCCGCTCTGGTGGTGGACAATGGGTCTGGAATGTGTAAGGCCGGCTTTGCAGGTGATGATGCTCCCAGGGCTGTGTTTCCCTCCATTGTGGGACGCCCCCGTCACCAGGTGAGCTCTCTGTGGATGGTCTTTCAATGTCCCTATCCTTTATGACTTGGTTTTTCTTTCCCCTTTGGGTGTGGAGACTGTTGTTTCTTGTAACTGTAAACTTGTCACTTGTTACGGCTTCCTCTTTTACACTGTTTGTGGTCTACATTCTCTTTCCTTTAGAGACTGGGGTTTGACTTTAACCCTTGCTAGCTCCTGCTCTTGCAGTTTGGGTGTGGTCATTAGTGTGGGGTTGTTCCTGTTTGGGGTTCTATCTGACCCCTTTACTGAGTTGTTCCTGTTTCTGGCAAATCCAGATGGCCTTATCTGGCGTCAGTGGGGAAACTGCCAATGGCTGAAAGCTGGACCTTTTTGGGCCTTGAATTGTGGCCAGGACAGGGTTAAGCCAGGTGTGGGATGATCTAGCTTATACCTAGGCATTCCTTTCCCAGTCTCTCCTCCTGGAGCAGTGTTTCAGGCAATGTTTGCTCCTCCCTTAAGATTCTTCTTCATTCTGTATAGTTTTAATCTCCCTGGTGTGCTTTAACCTTGTCAGTAAATGGTTCGATGTGCCTCAGAAGCAGTGAGAGGAAGTTACTCAGTTCCTTGAACCACTTCTCTGATTCAAATTAGGTTGTGGTTTTTGGTTATCTGAAACCTTGCTTTATATGGGTTGATATGCTTGTGTACTGATGTTGATTGGCCTGTTTGAAATTGTGAAGTGCTTCCTTCGTTACCACTTGTGTCAACACTTTATTTGGTTTTGTATTGAATTTCGCCTGTTAGAAATTCTTCCTGATATAACCTCTGGCCTGGCTCTGTATAATGTCATTGTCCTCTGCTCTGGCCTTCTCTTAAGGTTAAACTTGATCTGCTACTGATCTGCCTACCTGATAAAGCATAGAATCCCTACAGCATGGAAACGACCTTCTGAACAGTAACCCGAGACCCATTCCCCTACTCTATTACTCTGTTTACCCCTGACTAGTGCACCTAACCTACACATCCTTCAATACTATGGGCAACTTTAGCGTAGCCAATTCACCTAACCTTCACATCTTTAGATTGTGGGAGGAAACCCACGCAGACACTGGGACAATGTACAGACTCCATGCAGGAAGTCACTTGAGGTTGGAATTGAACCTGGGACTCTGCTGTGAGGCAGTAGTGCTAACAACTGAGCCACAAAGCAATCTAATCTTTGTCAGCCCAAGAGTACATTCATTACTATTAGCCAACTTAGTGTTTATCTGCAAATTAATACATCTCCCCTACCCAACATTCTTATGTTGTTTTAAATGTATCTCAAACAATGAGCGACCCTGTGATATGCCACACAGCCAATTTTGGATCCATCTTACTAAGTTGCCCTGGTGATCCCATAGGCATTAATGGCCTTTCAGTTTTCCATGTGGGACCTTGTCAAAACTAGTGGTATTGTATAAACATAACTGCACCATCTGCACCTACATACCTGAACACCACCTGAAAAATTCCAAAATTTGCTGGGTGTGATGCCTCTGACATTTTCGACCATACTTAAACTGAAATATTTGCATTTGAATGCTACAGAGAAGGTCTTTGGGGGAAATTGAATATTTTTGAGAAAACAGATCAAGGGGCTGAATACCTCCTGTTCAATTCTACTGGACAATGTTAGAGAAACAGACCAGTGGCTGGGATCTTTGAAGTTTCTAGGTGGAGAATGGGGGATGATTGTGAAGTTCGGCAATAGACTGCCTAATGATTGAGAAGTTTAACAGGAAGAATGAAAGGGCAGTAGGGCAGAGCTCTTCCAGTGGAAGGAGAGTCTATATAAACAAAGCAACAGTAGTCTGTTTTGTGGACATGATTTTGTTTGATCTCCACTTTGGAGCTGGGTTGGGGAAATGTTATGGAGGATTAGTTTCCTTTACAGTGTGGAAACAGGCCCTCCGGCCCAACTAGTCAACACCAACCCTCCAAAGAGTAACCCACCCAGAACCATTTCCCTCCTAACAGCACTAACACTAGTGGGCAATTTAGCATGGCCAATTTACCTGCCCTGCCAGATCTTTGGACTGTGGGAGGAAACCCATGCAGACATGGAGAATGTGTGCAAACTCCACACATTCACCCGAGGCTGGAATCAAACCTGGTGCTATGAGGCAGCAGTGCTTACCACTGAGCTAACATGCTGCCCTGTCTTGCTAAGGAACCTCTTTTTTTTTTTCTTCTTGCCTATGAAATGTGGTTATTTGAAGCAAGTAGTGTTTCAGCTCTGCCCATATCTGTTTTGGATTATTGCAACAACCTTCTCAACCTGTTTAATAGGGTGTTTTTTTTTCATTGCAAGATATTTCCTGCATAACTGAGTGATTTGAAATTCACATTAATGCTGCTTGCAGACTCCTGTTCATTACGTACAGCTCAGATGGTCTTCCCTCAAACCTGGTCAATCATGATACAAATTTTAAAATCAATCAATTAGTCTCCTCCCAAACAGTGGTTTAACCCTGTCCCTTTCTCCCCCCCCCCCCCCCCCCTCTAATTTTAGTAACTTAGAAAGTAGGAGCAGGAGTGGGTCATCTAGCCCTTCAAGCCTGTTCCTGAGATTGTGGCTAATTATCAAACTTGTACACTGTTACAACTTTCTCTCCCATGCCCTTTTTTGGTCCCTTTTTAGCCCTAAGAAATATATCTAATTCTTGGAAATATTCAACGTTTAGCCTCCACTGCTTTCTATGGCAGTGAGTTCCACAGGTTGACTATTCCTTGGGTGAAGACATTTCTCCCCATTTCTATTGTAGATAGTCATCTGACACCTATAAACTGTGACCCCCTGGTTCTGGACTCCCCTGACAACAGGGAAAACTCTTCCTGATGTTTACTGTCTAGTCAGGTGAATTGGCTATGCTAAATTGCCCGTAGTGTTGGGTAAAGAGGTAAATGTAGGGGTATGGGTGGGTTACGCTTCGGCGGGTCGGTGTGGACTTGTTGGGCCGAAGGGCCTGTTTCCACACTGTAAGTAATCTAATCTAATCTAGTACTGTAGAGTTTTTTAAAGATTCTGTCCCTCTACTGTAACCATTCTTCTAAACTCAGTCAATATACACAGAATATAGAACAGTACAGCACAGAACAGGCCCTCAAGCCCACGATGTTGTGCCGAGACTTAATCCTAATGTAAAATATAGTAACTTAACCTACGCACCCCTCAACTCACTGCTATCCATGTGCATGTCCAGCAGTCGCTTAAATGGCCCGAATGACTTTGCTTCCACCACCACAGCTGGCAACGCATTCCATGCATTCACAACTCTCTGCGTAAAGATCCTACCTCTGACGTCTCCTTTATACTTTCCTCCTAATATCTTCAAACTATGACTTCTTATACTAGTCAATCCTGCCCTGGGGAAAGTCTCTGGCTATTGACTCTATCTATTCCTCTCATTATTTTGTACACCTCGATCAGGTCTCCTCTCTTCCTCCTTCTCCCCAGAGAGAAAAGTCTGAGCTTATTCAACCTCTCTTCCTAAGGCAAGCCCTCCAGTCCAGGCAGCATCCTAGTAAACCTTCTTTGCACCCTCTCCAAAGCCTCTATCTTTCCGATTAATAGGGCAACCAGAACTGGACACAATATTTCAAGTGTGGTCTCACCAGGGACTCGTAGAGCTGCAGCAAAACCTCGCGGCTCTTAAACTCAATCCCCCTGTTAATGAAAGCCAAAACACTATGCTTTCTTAACAACTCTATCCACTTGGATGGCAACTTTGAGGGATCTATGTACTTGCACACCCAGATCCCTCTGTTCCTCCACACTGCCAAGAATCCTGTCTTTAATCCTATATTCAGCATTCGAGTTCGACCTTCCAAAATGCATCACTTCGCATTTATCCAGGTTGAATTCCATCTGCCATTTCTCAGCCCAGCTCTGCATCCTGTCTGTTGCTTTTTACAAACTGATTCGATCTCTCCTTGTCAGTCTGAAACAAAACTTATCCAAATCACACTGAAGCATTTCTGCTTGTCTCTCCTCACTATCCTATGTGCTTTGTCATCTGCAACCTGGAGGTATTACCTTTAGTTTCCTTATCCAAATCATTAATACATAGTGCTTGGGCCCCATAGTCAATTATTCTTGTGATACTACACTAGGCACTGCCTGCCACTCCGAAAACAGATACTTTTAATTGATATTTTGTTTTGTCTTCCAACCAGTTCTTTGCCAAGGAAAAAGACCCTGTACAGGCCACCTATCAGTAGGGATGAGAGGCAGAAAATAAAGCAGGAGATAAAAAGGCATGTCAGAAAGACTTAACAATAACTATCCTGGGGGACTTCAATCTGTAGTTGGACTGGGAAAGCCCCAGGTTAATACTAGGTCCCAACAAAAGGAGTTTGTGGAATGTCTACAGGATGGGTTTTTGGAATAGCTTGTGGTACAGCCCACTAGGAAATGGGCAATTCTGGATTTAGTGATGCTTAATAACTCCCTAATAAAGTCTGCCTTATGAAGAAACCCACATCCGATGAATGAATAAATTCTTGAGGAGCAGTGACCACAATATGATAGAATTAACCCTGTAGCTTGAGAGGGAGAAGCTGGAAGCAGATGTAACAGGATTACAATGGAGTAAAGGTAACTACAGAAATGTGAGGGACAAATTAATTGGAAGGAGCGTCTTGTAGGAAAGATGGTGGAGCAGCAATGTTGGAAGGTTCTGGGGATAATTTGGGAGGCACAGCAAAAATTTGTGTCCCAAAGAAGAAACCACCTCCTGGGAGAATGAGGCAATTGTGGCTGAGGGAAGTCAGGGACAACTTAAAAGCAAAAGAGAAAGTATACAACATGGTTAAGATTTCTCTCAAAGCAGAGGATTTGAAGCCCTTTTTTTAAAAACCAGCAGACAGCGACTTTTTAAAAAGCAATGTGGGGGGGGGTGAGATGAAATATGGTACGTTAGTGAATAAAACAAAAGAATAGAAGTTATTTTGAGACTATATGTAAGGGAAATAGGAAGAGTGGTTGTAAAACTTCTGGAAAATGTGTGGTGAAGTTGTAATAAGCAAACAAAATAGTGGAGGAACTGAATAGGTACTTTGCATCAGTTTTCATGGTAGAAAACACTGTAGTTTTAGCAGATCTTTGGGTGGTTGGGAACAGTGGGGAGTGTGGTGGCTATCGCTAAGGAGAACATGCTGGGAAGCTGAAAGACCAGACTGGATGGACTCATCCCCCTTTTGAAGGAGATAACTGAGGAGGTTGTGTGGAGGCATTGATGTTGATCTTCCAGGAAATATGGGAGTCTAGGAGGATCCCAGCGGACTGGAAAATGGGCTAATACACCCCCACCACCCCCCAAACCGTTTTAAGGGAGGGAGGCGGAAGACCAGAAACTATAGACTGATTAGCCTGACCTCTGTTCTTGGTAAGATTTTCAGGGTCCATTATCAGGAATGAGATTGTGAAGTAATTAGAAGTTCATGGTAAAATAGGGCTGGGTCAGCATGGCTTCAAAGGAAGGTTATGTCTAGCAAATCTATTGGAACTGAGGTAATGAGCAAGTTAGAGGAAAGTTGGTGGACGTGGTCTGTTTCCATCTCCAGAAGGCTTTTGACATGGTGCCACAGGAGCTGCTAAATAAGAGTCTATGGTGTCAGAGCCAAGCTACTGGCATGATAATGGATTGGCTGACTTGCAGAAAGCAGAGGTGGGGTAAGGGGTCTTTTCAGGATGGCAGCTGGTGACTAGTTGAGTTCTGCAGGGGTCTGAATTGGGACCACAACTATTCACATTATACTGTAATGATCTGAAAGATGGAACAGAGTGCTTTGTGGATAGGTTTGCAGATACTACATGAGTGTTGGGACAGTAGTGTTGAGGTGGGGAGGTTGCTAGGAGAATGTGTGCCATCTGCCACTTTTCCTATGTGGGAAAGTGAGGTTATGTACTTGACAGGAATAAGAGGTATAGTCTATTTTCCAAATGGGAAGGGCTTCAGAAATCTGAAGCACAAAAGGATGGAGTCCTAGCTCAAGTTTAAGGATAACTTGCAGCATTAGGTAGTCAGAAGGAAAATGCAATTCATCTGAAAAGCTAGAATACAAGAGCAGCTCAGTTCTAAGAGTTACTACTGCTGAGGCTATAAGGCTCTGATCAGACTGCATTTGACTGTGTGGAGTTTGCACGTTCTCCCCGTGTCTGCGTGGGTTTCCTCCGGGTGCTCCGGTTTCCTCCCACAGTCCAAAGATATGCAGGTCAGGTGAATTGGTGATGCTAAATTGCCCATAGTGTTAGGTAAGGAGTAAATGTAGGGGTATGGGTGGGTTGCGCTTCGGCAGGGCGGTGTGGACTTGTTGGGCCGAAGGGCCTGTTTCCACACTGTAATGTAATCTAATCTAAAAAAAAATAGTCAGCAGATTGGAGAGGGATGTGCTGGCCTTGAAGGGGTCCAGAGGAGATTCACAAGAATTAACTTGGGATTAAGGCCTTGACTTATGGGGAGCAACAGAGACGTAAGGATCTGTACTCATTGAATTTAGATGGATGAGTGATCTCCTGAAATTCTCAGAAAATTGAGGACTGAATAGAGTGGCTGTGGAGAACATCTCTCCATTCTAGGAGAGATGAGGACCTGGGGGCACAGTCTCCAAATGAGTAACCCTTTAGGACGGAGGAGTTCCTTCTACCCAAGGTGGTGAATCAGTGAAACTCACTGCTACAGAAGGCTGTGGAGGCTGTCATTGAATGTCTTTAAGACGGCTGGGGCCTCCCCTTAGTAAGGGGAGCAAGATTTATGGGGAGAAGGCAGGAGAATAGGGTTGAGAAACAATCAGCTATGATTGAATATCATCTGCCATTCAGTGGGTCAAATGGCCCAAATCTACCGCAACTTAATGATTAGGTTAGATTACCTACAGCGTGGAAACAGGCCCTTCAGTCCAAACAGTCCACACCGACCCTTTGAAGAGTAACCCACCCAGACCCATTTCCTTCTGACTAATCCACCTAACACTACGGGCAATTTAGCATGGCCAATTCACCTGACCTGCACATCTTTGGACTGTGGGAGGAAACCAGAGCACCCGGAGGAAACCCACGCAGACATGGGGAGAATGTGCAAACTCCACACAGTCATCTGAGGCTGGAATCGACCCTAGTGCTGAGGCAGCAGTGCTAATCACTGTGCTGCCCCGGTATCTTAAGGTATCTCCAAATCTGTGCTTATCAGCAGGTTGGGCAGCATCTTCAGAGAAAGTTGTTTCTAATCCAGTATGATACATGGAACTGAAGGGACATGCCATACTCAACATTAAGTATATTATCTCTCTTTCTTTCGTTTTCTTAGACCAGCATCTGTTAGCATTGTGCCTTATTCCAGTTCTCAGTAAATGGCTCCCAATCCCATACTCTTAACTTTCCAAGCTAATGTACAACCTTACCGAAAGCCTCCTGAAAGTCCAAGTAAACAACACTGGCTCCTTTTGTTAACTCTACTCAACATCCTCAAATTCTAGTAGATTTGTCAAGCAGTCATCTCTTTAGCAAATGCTGACTGTCTGGTCCTGTCTTATAGTGACACTACCAGTGTCAGAAGATCCCAGTCCATCATAAACCAAGTAGTTCTGATTTTAAACGAATCAACTCCATCACCACCGTTTGAATATCCATTCCACGTTTATCCAAACTCTTCAATGTCAGCTACTAACCAGCTTTGATCTGCCTGCTTTTTTGCTGTTGTCACTATCTCTCTATTGCTGAATCTTCATTTCTTGAAATGAAGTAAAGATGATCAAAATATAATTGTAAAAGGCAGCTGTAGAAATAAAAGTTTCTGATCTCAGTCCCAAAATGCATTGCAACTTCTTTAACCAAGAGATGTGCAGTCACTGGATGTTAAAATAAAAATTCACTGTCCTTAAAGGTGATAAGCAACTTTTGAGAAATCTCTCTAAACAATGTCCAACCTTATCTGAGAAAATTCAATTGTTGGCACAATATCTGGATGCTGGGTATTCCTCATCACTGGGTCCCTGATGGCTAGTAGTTCAACCTTATTTGAATTCATTGTGAACTGATTCATTTTTTTGTTTTGTTTTCTTGTTCTAGGGGGTGATGGTTGGAATGGGTCAGAAAGACAGTTATGTTGGCGATGAAGCCCAGAGCAAGAGGGGCATTCTGACCCTGAAGTACCCGATTGAACATGGTATTGTGACCAACTGGGATGACATGGAGAAGATCTGGCACCACACCTTCTACAACGAATTGCGAGTGGCCCCAGAGGAGCATCCTGTTCTCCTCACGGAGGCACCCCTCAACCCCAAAGCCAACAGGGAGAAGATGACCCAGATCATGTTTGAGACCTTCAACACACCAGCCATGTACGTTGCCATTCAAGCCGTGCTGTCCTTGTACGCCTCTGGGCGTACGACTGGCATTGTGCTCGATTCTGGTGATGGTGTGTCCCACACCGTGCCCATCTATGAAGGGTACGCCTTGCCTCATGCCATCCTGAGATTGGATTTGGCTGGCCGGGATCTCACTGATTACATGATGAAGATCCTGACCGAACGTGGGTATTCCTTCACGACCACAGCCGAGAGGGAGATTGTGCGTGACATCAAGGAGAAACTTGCTTACGTTGCCCTGGACTTTGACTCTGAGATGCAGACAGCCGGCTCCTCCTCAGCCTTGGAGAAAAGTTACGAGCTGCCTGATGGTCAAGTCATCACCATTGGCAACGAGCGCTTCAGGTGCCCAGAAACCCTGTTCCAGCCCTCCTTCATTGGTATGGAGTCAGCTGGCATCCATGAGACCACTTATAACAGTATAATGAAATGTGATGTAGATATCAGGAAGGATCTGTATGCTAACATTGTCCTGTCTGGTGGAACCACCATGTTCCCAGGTATTGCTGATCGGATGCAGAAGGAAATCACAGCCTTGGCTCCGAGCACAATGAAGATTAAGATCATCTCTCCCCCGGAGAGGAAGTATTCAGTATGGATCGGAGGTTCCATCTTGGCTTCTCTCTCCACCTTCCAGCAAATGTGGATCAGTAAGCAGGAGTATGATGAGTCTGGGCCATCCATTGTCCATCGCAAGTGTTTCTAACATGCTTCTAGGGCTCTAGCCGTTGTCCAGAGCTTAGTCACTTTCAATGTGACTTTAAGTCTCTGCTGTTTCACAGGTTGTCAACTCTACATTTGCCCACTGTGACACGTTGCATACATCCTGCCTTTCCTAGTGCCTTTTTCACATCCTTCCCTCTAAATTCTGTTCAAAGCTAGGAGAACTGCTGTTTAATATTCCAATGAATAATGGAGACCAGTCTGAGATATGAAATGGTGTAATAGTTCCAGAGTTTGCTTCAAGGAATACCAATATTTCAGAGGGAGCAGGCAGGATTATGCAAATCTCGAGGCTTCAGTGCTACAGTTGAGAAATCTGCTTTTGTAATGGGTCTGTATTTTATCTTTGACATTCTGAAATAAAAAATCTTGAATTGATTTCCTGTTCTCTTCCTCCTTTAAGAATTTAAACTCATTTCTAGGCTTAAGTACCCAGCAGCAGGGATGGGGATGTTGACTTTTGCAATGAATAAGGCTATACTGATGAAATATGGACCTCCTGAAGACTACAGCTATGTTGTGATTCTTCATTGTAACCATTTGGTCAATCTGCCATGTAAGTTAGCTAGTCAGTTTTACCATAAACAGTAGCATGTGATGGCCTTGGACATGGAGGTAAAAGTCAAATATGCAGGCTCAGACCTCTGGTCTATTTAGTTCTGCTCCTTTAGCTTATTGTATTAAGTGTAGATTGCCATTTACATACAAACAGCATAAAATTGCAAGCAAATTGATGACCAACTGGTTACCTTATTCAAAATGGCTAGGAAAAACCATTTTGACCACTCAATAACAGTCCATGAAAATTTCTAATACAGAATGGAAGTAATGATTCCAGTGGAAATACTGAAGATTAGAAGTCATAACTGCTAATCTTACCCTTTCATTCAAGGGCTTTTATGTAAATGAAAGGGATAATTGGCTCAGTTGAAAGTGTGATGCATACTGGGTTCAATAGCTTATTTGGTTTAGGTGGTTCTTAACCTATATCATTCCTTCAGAGTCTAGATTAGTGGTGCAGGAAAAGCACAGCAAGTCAGGCAGCATCTGTGGAGCAGGAAAATCGACGTTTTGGGCAAAAACCCTTCATCATGAATGAAGGGCTT
The DNA here is from genome assembly GCF_004010195.1 of Chiloscyllium plagiosum. Taxonomy (NCBI): domain Eukaryota; kingdom Metazoa; phylum Chordata; class Chondrichthyes; order Orectolobiformes; family Hemiscylliidae; genus Chiloscyllium; species Chiloscyllium plagiosum. The sequence continues at coordinate 2,154,708 of NC_057713.1, forward strand.
TTGCCCAAAACGCTGTGGTTTTTTTTTCCCTGTTCTGTGGATGCTGCCTGACTTGCTGTGCTTTTCCTGCACCACTCTAATCCAGACTCTGATCTCCAGCATCTGCAGTCCTCACTTTTGTCTGTATCCTTCCTTCACTCCATAGGAAGGAGGAAGAGGGAGATACCTAACTCATGATGATAAATATTCTAGGCTAGCTGCAGCAAAGAATAAAAATACAAGAGCACTGTTATTCACTACAGCTGCCAAGTTTACCCAGACCCTCTGGATTCTCCCTGCCTCTGGGTCATGTGAAAGCATCTTTTGAGAATGGACACGCCAGCAAACACCCAGCATCACAAATGAAATCTCATGACCTGCTGAAACAGTTCTATTAAATGAATTTAGTTGGTACCTTCAGTGTTTGTTTAGCTTCATTTTTAACAGTACTTCAGATGTCTCTAATCTGTAACCTTAGAATGGGTTTCACTAATCATCCCATCTGCATGATAGTCTATTATCTAGAAATGAAAATGTGTTGCTGGAAAAGCGCAGCAGGTCAGGCAGCATCCAGGGAACAGGAGAATCGACGTTTCGGGCACAAGCCCTTCTTCAGGAATTCCTGAAGAAGGGCTTGTGCCCGAAACGTCGATTCTCCTGTTCCCTGGATGCTGCCTGACCTGCTGCGCTTTTCCAGCAACACATTTTCAGCTCTGATCTCCAGCATCTGCAGACCTCACTTTCTCCTCAAAGATATTATCTAGAAATGCCTTGTCAGCCATACACTTAGGCTATGAAAAAGTAAATTTTAATAACTCTAGGAGGTTAATGAAGATATAAGGGCAATCTGGAGCATTGAACAAATGGTCTTGGAACAGGAGTTTAAAATCTCATTCTAGAAGTGGGGTATGTTAAAACAAATTTGGAATAACCATTTACTTAAAAAGTTAAGTATCTTTTGAACTGCTCTAGCAAGCTATTCAGTGGTTTTATAAGATTTGACAAACCACTTGATACTGACTCCATAAAGACACACAGTATAGGCAACCTTGTTGCATTCCCTTAGTTTGTAGCTGGGGATGTCAGGAGAGACAGTGGGACAAGCTACAGCTTGAAACTAACAACAGAAATTATCAACGAATCTTAGCAGCGTCTGCGGAGGGAGAGAGAGAGAAACCGAATCATGGCTTCAATTCCTGTGAACGTTTTTCAGAAATGAATAAATTTCACAAGTCAGTCTCTCTCTCTCTCCCTTTCTCTCTCTCTCTCAGACCACCTGAGTTTCTCCAGCCATTACTTTTTTTGTTTCAGGTTTCCAGCAGCTGCAGTTCATTGTTCTAACTTACTACCTGACATAGTTGTGCCTGACAGACAATTTCCCAGGATCCTTCAGTATTGCCCTTGGTTGGTCCTGTCTCAATGTCACCTCTATTCAGTAGTACAATAATACACAGGAGAAACTGATCCTGACAGTCAACTCCAGCCTCCATGATGTCTCTTGGCACAGATTAAATGTGGGTGAGGAAACCTCCCAATAATTACTTCCTGCTCCCTTCATCCTACTGATGAACCTTCCTTGAGCATCACAAAGGCTGGCACAAAGAGAATGTGTGTAGTCTGGAGAGGGGAATTCAGTCACTATCACCATATGTCTGTTACACACTATTAACCCCTGACTAATACACCTAACCTACACATTCCTGAATACTATGGACAATTTAGCATAGCCAATTCACCTAACCTGCACGTATTTTGGATTATGGGAGGAAACTGGAGCACCCGGAGGGAACCCACACAGACATGGGGAGAATGTGCAAACTCCACACAGACAGTTGCCCAAAGCTGGAATCAAACCCAGGACCCTGGTGCTGTGAGGCAGCAGTGCTAACCGCTGAGCCACTATGCCACCCCAGAACTGTTAGACTGGTTGTTCCATCACCTGTACAGACCCAATGTAACAGAGGAAGAAAAAAACCTACTTGGCCTCATCCTCAGCAGACTACCTGAGAAAGATGCATTTGTTCATGACCGTATTAGTAGGAGTGACCACCATACAGCTGTTGTGGAGACTATTGCAAGATTACAGAGAGGACATCCTTTGATCAATAATTTGCCCTCCACTTCATAAGCTTCAATTTTAGTTAACTGCCTATGATCAGGGTCTTCATCAAATGACTTCTTGAACTCTCAGCGTTCCTATCATTGATGGTCAGCTGGTCAATACAAAAGCAAAGTGAGAAATGCTAAATGAATTATCAGTCTCAGACCCTTACTGAAATCCCCACCTCCATGTTATCCTGTTGTCATCTTTTTCTCTCATTTCATATGAAGTCACAACTAGAGTTGGTCACCTCTGTATTCATCTCCTCCTGTCATTCCCTTTCCAACCCCTCAATATACTAGTCTCTTATCACCTCACTTTTCCATTGGGTCTTCAGCTGTTGTCTTCCCCTTCTTCCTGACAGTTCCACCTCAAACATTCATACACACACACCCTTTTCCTCTTTCTCATCTCAATAGATGACCAGATCAATCCAATCTCTTCTACTTTCTTTGTCCACACAATTCTCACCGATCCTCTGCTGGTTCATTATTTTAAGTGTTGCTGTACTCCACACGAAGTAAGAGCAGAAGTAAGTGGCACAGTGGCTCACTGGTTAGCAGTGCCGCCTCACAGCGCCAGAGACCCGGGTTCAATTCCCGCCTCAGGCGACTGTCTGTGTGGAGTTTGCACGTTCTCCCCGTGTCTGCGTGGGTTTCCTCCGGGTGCTCCGGTTTCCTCCCACAGTCCAAAGATGTGCAGGTCAGGTGAATTGGCCATGCTAAATTGCCCGTAGTATTAGGTAAGGCGTAAACGTAGGGGTATGGGTGGGTTGCGCTTCGGCGGGTCGGTGTGGACTTGTTGGGCCGAAGGGCCTGTTTCCACACTGTAATGTAATCTGTAAATCTGTAAGCCATTTGATTCCTCAAGCCTACCCTGCCTTTCAATAAGATCATGGCTGATCTGTTTGTGTTTGAATTCCACATTCTCATCTACTACAGTAACCCCCAATTGCCTTACCTTCACTTTAAAGATATTAAATGATCCAACCTCCATCGTCTTCTGATGCAGAGAGTTCCAAAGTTGCACAATCCACTGAGAGAAAGTATTTCTCATCTTTGTCTGGAAAGAGTGACCCTTAATTTTAAACAGTGCTATGAGTTCTGAACTGACTCACAAGAAGAAAAGTCCTTTCCACTTCCATCTTATCAAAGACCATTCAGGATCTTATACACTTCAATCAAATCATCCCTTGCATTTATAAACTACAATGAAAATAAGCCCAGTCTCATTCGACCTATCCTCAAAAGACAACCTAATAATCCCAGATACTAATCTAGAAAATCTCCATTGAACTGTGTCTAATGCACTTACATTCTTCCTTAAATGCAGAGACCAAAATGGCGCACATCCATCTCAGCACCCACTTCTAATTAGTATCTTGTTGTTCTTCTTGATATTACCCAGCTTTCTGGATGATAATAACAAGATTGTTCCAACAATTGACTTTGATTTCTTCTTTTGAGTTTCAGCGAAAGATCTCTTTGCATAGACCAATGTTCAGTCAGTCAATTCAATCCATGTTATGAGGTATCAAGAAATGGCTGAAGGCATTGGATACAGCTATGTTTATGCATCTATTAACATTCTAGATGAAAATGTGTTCAAGAGCTAGCTCCATCTCATCTTAGCTTTTCCAGTACAGTTCCAACATCGGTAGCTACTCAATAATGTAAAAAAATTGTCCAAATTCTTTCCTCAAACAGCAAGAAAATCCAGTCCAGTCAATTATCTCCCCATCCTGAATCAGCAAAGGAAAGTGTCATTGACAGGCTACTAAGCTGCATTTGCTTATCACTAAACTGCCCACTGGTGCTCTCTTTGGGTTGTCAAGGAAATTTGAGTCAGGCAGTTCAGGAGAGATATTATGAAGCACTTCTGCACACATAGGATTGTAAAGATTTTGAACTCTCTTCCACAAATTATGGTTGATATTAGGTAAGTTGTTAGTTTTAAACCTGAGATAATTCTTTTTTAAGCAAAAGTATTAAGGGATATAGGCCAAAGAAAAGTATATGAAGTTAGGCCAAAGATCAACCATGACCTCATTGAATGTTGGAATAGGTTTGAGGGGCTGAATGGTCTACCTCCATTCCCATGCTGTTACCTCCTCAAAGAATTCTAGTCAATTTCTCAGAAATGACTTTTACTTCATGAAGTCACTCTGACTGCTTAATCATATAATGCATTTCTAAATGTTCTGTTACTATATCGTTTAACATTAATTCTAACATGTTCCCAATAACAGACATTGGGATTACTGGCCGATGAGTGACCTCTTTTTTTGACCCCTTCCTGTTTTAAGTAAAGTTGTTACATTGGCTGTTGCTCTGGGTAATATGAACTGGACAGATTGGAAGAGATAAAAAGAGAGTGATATAGTTTAGAGTGATCAACAATGGAAGCTAACACTGTATTTTGTGATGATGTGATGGGGAAACAGCACAAAACTGAGAAACAGCAGGGAGCTAAGTATAGATATGTGGGGACAGGCAATGGAGGAGAATAGGAACATGGGAGCAGAGTAGGCCATTTGGTCCCAGAAAGCTGCTCTGTCATTTGAAACCATGGATGATCATCTACCTGAATGGCATTTCCTCACACTGTGTTCAACTATATAAACTATAGGAACTGGTCAACAAGCACAAGGAGGAATAGTTTACTCTGGTCACAGTTATAAAGCATGTCACAAAGCCATGGACTCACTGTGACACAGAAAAGGGCATTTGCCCCAAGGAGTCTATGCTGCCTCTCTATACAGCAATCCAATTCGGCCCAATCGCCAGCTCCATTCCTGTTGTTCTCTCAAGTGCCCATCCCATTTCCTTTTGAAATCATTAATTGGCATCACTCCATCACCCTTGTGGGCGTTGGTTTTTAAGTTGTTACCACTCGCTGAGATGAAATGTTCTTCCTCACATTCCCCTCAACATCTCCAGCCTATAACCGCAAATGTGTGTCCCCTAGTCCATCGATCATCAACTAATGGAAATGGCTTTCCTTTGTCCATCTTATCTCAAACCGCTATAATTTTGTTCATTCTCTCCTTGATCCCCTTTCTTCAAAGAGAACAACCCCAGTTTCTCCAAACAAATCTTGTAACTAAAATCCCTCATCCCTGAAACAATTATGGTAAATCACTTCTGTACCCTCTCAATGTAAGGTGAAGAATCTTGGTGGTGGTTTTTAGGTAGTCATCATGGATGGGAGGATTCCATAATATCGCTTCACCTGGCGCCATGTAATTTGAGGAGACCAGGAGGCAACAAGATTTCCATGGTGGCTTCCATTTGACTTAGTCACAGAACTCAGAGGCTCACCACCACATTTCCCTCTGTCTTCATGCCAGTCTTACCAACCACAACCAGACTCTCCCCCTCCCCACCCCCAACCTTCTGGGATTTCTATTACTAGGAATGTCTGTGGATAGATATGACTTTGAATATAAATACAACAATAGCATCAACATCAAACTTGATGTATATTGTGCCGTTGACATAGTAAGGTTTTGCAAGATGCATCATCAGAAAAAAAATAGCAACAAGGCATTAGGAGAAGTGAGCTGAAAATGTGTTGCTGGAAAAGCGCAGCAGGTCAGGCAGCATCCATGGAACTGGAGAATCGACGTTTCGGGCATGAGCCCTTCTCCTGCTCCTTTGATGCTGCCTGACCTGCTGCGCTTTTCCAGCAACACATTTTCAGCTCTGATCTCTAGCATCTGCAGACCTCACTTTCTCCTCCATTAGGAGAAGTGACTCAAAGTTTGGTCCAAGAGTTAGGTTTCAAGAAGCACCTTAAATATTTATTAGGGAGAGAATTCCAGACCTTGCATCCCAAACTCTGAAACCATGGTTACTAATGGTAAATTGATGAAAATTGTGACAGTTTAAGAGACCAGAATTAAGGAAGTATGGAGATGTCAGTCAGCTGTGGGTCTAGAGGAGATTACAGAGAAAGGGAACACAGGGGTTAGAATACATTACATGGATAGGAATGATTTTGTCGTAATTTGATCAAGGGATGTGACCCTCATTGGCTAGACCAGCATTTGTTGCCATCTCCAACTCGAACAGAGTGGCTTGCTAGGTCATTTCAGAGGGCAGTTAAGATTCAACCACATTGCTGTGGGTCTGGAGTTACACATGGCCAGACCAGGTAAGGATGGCAGATTTCCTTAAAGGGCATTTATGAACCAGATGGGTTTTCACAAAATTAAATAATGGCTTTGTGGTTCGCATTAGGCTAGTTTTTAGTTTCAGTTTTGTTTTAATTGAGTTCAAATTTCAACATCTGCTAAGGGTGCAATTTAAACCCATATACCCAGATCATTACCCTGGAGTTCTGGTACATTGCTACTACACAACAGCCTCCCATAATGAAGAAGGACTGAATGAGCTTGCAGAGTTAGGATGGTTGAGGGGACTGGAGGTAGTCAAGAGATAGGGAGGGATGCAAGGATATGGGGAGATTGTGGAGATAAGAGTATAGTTGTAAGAATTGGAGGAGATAAGAGAGATTGGGACCATCTTTATATGCTCCTCATATGACAAGCCCTTCATTCCCAAGATCATTCTTGTGAACCTCATCTGGACCCTCTCAAAGCCAGCACATCCTTCCTTAGATACACGGCCCAAGTTTCTCACAATGTTCCGCACAGACAACTTATTTGGAATATTGCAAGCAGTTTTGGGCCCCGTATCAAACAAAGGGTGTTTTAGCCTAGGAGGGGGTCCAGACAAGGTTTACAGAGACAGCTTGGCTGCCTCACAGTACCAGGGATCTGAGCAACTGTCTGTGTGAAGGTTTTACATTCTCCCCGTGTCTGCGTGGGCTTCCTCCAGTTGGTCCTGTTACCTCCCACAGTCCAAAGATGTGCAGGTTAGGAGGATTGGTTATGCTAAATTGCCCATCATGTATAGGCTTAGTGGGTTAACCATGGGAAATAGAGTTACAGGGTTAGAGAAGGGGGGTGGGTCTGGGTGGGATATTCTTCGGAGGGCTGGTGTGGACTCGATGGGCCGAATGGCCTGCTTCTACACTGTATGGATTCTATGATGATTCCAAGATTCGTATGAGGATTTTTGGTCTGTACACAATGTTTAGAACAATGAAATTTACAGAACACTGGCAGGCCTGGATAGAGTGGGCATGGAGAAGATGGTTTCACTGACAAGGGAGACTAGTACCTCAAATTGAAAGGACGACCCTTTAGAATTGAGATGAGGAATCTGTGGAACCCATTGCTGGAGAGGCTGTGGCGGCTAAATCATTGTATTTGAGACAGAGATAGATAGGATCTTGGTTAGTAAGGGGATCAAGGGTTACGGGGAGAAGGCAGGAGAATGCAGTTGAAGAATGTATCAGCTACGATTAAATAGCAGAGCAGACTCTTTGGGTTTAATGGCCTGCTCATGTATGTTTTGATCTTAAAGAGTTAGGGGTGGATATAGAGGCTGGTGGAGTTGCATAGATAAGGGAATGATGTAGGAGCTGGAGGAGATTTTAGAGGCAGGTAGCACTGTAGGAGTTTGGAGGAGTTTACATAGATATGGATGGTTGAAGGAGCTGAATGTGGAGTGGGAATTATGTGGAGTTGGAGGAACATGAAGAGATAAGGAAGGCTGTAGTAACCAAAGTTCTGCACAGCTCCAACATGATCTCCCTGCTCATATAATCCATTTCTGATAAAGGCAAGTGTCCCGTATGCCTTCTTAATTACCCTATTAATCTGTTGTGCAACACTTACCCCAAGATCCCACAATTCCTCGGAGCTTCCTAATGTCTTGCCATTCATTGAGTACTTCATTGTCTAGTTCCTTCTGTGTCCCTTCTCATTTATCAGAGTTAAATTCCATCTGCCATTGATCTGCCCATCTGATCAATCCATTTATATCCTCCTGTAACTTAACACCTTCCTCCTCACTATCAACAACCCAGCCAATCTTTGTGTCATCCTCAAACTTATTATCCTCCCCACATTGTCATCTATAATCATTTATGAATACCACAAACAATAAGAGATCCAGCACTGATCCCTGTCATACATCACCACACACTATGCACCAGTCACACAGACAGCCTTCTGTCACCACCCTCTGTCTCCTGACATTCGGCCAATTTTGCATCCAACTTGCCAAGTTACCCTGGATCCCATTAGCTTTTAGTGTTGAGAGTGTGGTGCTGGAAAAGCACAGCCTGTCAGGCAGCATCCGAGGAACAGGAGAATTGACATTACGGGCATAAACCCTTCATCAGGAATAAGCACTTTATTCTTGATGAAGGCCTTATGCCAGAAATGTTGAGTCTCCTGCTCCTCGGATGCTGCCTGACCTGCTGCACTTTTCCAACACCACACTCTTGACTCTGATCCCAGCATCTGCAGTCCTCACTTTCTACTCCCATGAGCTTTTACCTTCTTTATCAATTTCCTATGTGGGGCCTTGTCAAAGGCCTTGCTTAAACCCATATACACCATAGCAACTGCCCTACCCTCATCCAAACACTTGGTCACCTCTTTGAAAACTTCCACCAGATTTGTGAGGCGTGGTCTCTCTCTGACAAAGCTGTGCTGACTATTGGTGATCAAACTTTGCCTCTCTAAATGGAGATTAACTTTCTCCTTTGGTGTTTTCTCCAATAGTTCCCCCACCACTGAGGTGAGTCTGACTTATCTATAGTTCTCTGGTCTATCTTTACCACCCTTCTTGTAAAGTGTAACCACTTTAACTGTCCTCCAGTCCTCTGGCACCTCTTCTGTGGCCAGAGATGATTTCAAACTTTGTTTAACTTCCTCCCTCATCTCCCACAGCACTCTGGGATACAGCTCATCCAGACTTGGGGATTTATCCCCTTTTAAATCCACCAAAGCCTCCAATACCACTTTGCTTCTTCTATCAATCTGCTCAAAAACTTCACAGTCCATCTTCTTGAATTCTGTACTTACACCCTCCGTGTCCTGATTAAAGACAGATGTGAAATACTCATTTAACTCTCTACCAATGCCCTTCAGCCTCAAGTATAGATTGCCTCCTTGGTTCTGATTAGACACTTCTCTTTTCCTGGTTATTCTCTTCCCCTTAATATACTTGTAGAATATTTTGGGAGTCTCCCTAAACTTGTCCGTCAGTGTTATTTCAAGCCTCTCTTTGCTCTCCCATTTGCTTTTTGAGTCCCTCCCGCATTTCCCATACTCCTCCTGGGCCTCAATTGTTCTGCTCCCATTGTACCTATTTCCAGCTCTCTTTTCCTTTCTGTCCAGTCCTCAGTATCCAAGCTTCTCTGGGCTGATTGCTTCTGCATTTCACCCGAAAGGGAACATGTTGGGCCAGTACTCCCCCCAGACCTTTTTAATGCCTCCAACTGTTTTGCTGTAGGTTTACCCTCAAATGGCTATTCCCACTTGTTCTGGCCAGATACTGCCTTAATTTAATTAAATCTGCCTTACTCCAATCCAAAACTCTCTTTTGCAGATCCCCTTTCTCCTTCTCCATTACAAATCTAAAAGAATACAATATGGGGTTTCTCTATCACTAACATGCTCCCCACTGTCACCTCAAACATCTGTCTGGCTTCATCCCTAGAATGAGCTCCAACGCCATACTGTCCCTTGTTGGACCTTCTACATGTTAAGATAAAAAGCTCACCTGAGTACATTACAAGGATTCTGCCCCCTCTAACCTCTTTATACTCTGGTTATCCCAATTATCAGGAAGTTAAAATTCCCTAATATTTCCCTATTATTATTTTTATATGCCTTAGTGAAGTGTCTACATACCTGTTCCTCAATTGCCCACTGAGTGTTTGGGGACCTATAGTATATTCCTAACAGTGTGGCTGCTCCCTTCTTATTCCTAAACTCTACCAACAGAGCCTTACTTGATGACCCTTCCAACGTATTGTCTGACCTTATTGCAGTAACTAACTCCCTAACTAATAACGTAACACCACCTCCACCTTTACACTCTCCCCTGTCCAACCTGGAGGTCCTTCATCCCAGAATATTAAGTTGTCAGTCTTGTCCCTCCCTCAACCACGTCTCTCCAATGACAACATTGCAGTCCTACGTGTCAGTCCATCATCTTACCTCTAATATTCCTGGCATTAAAGTAGAGGCCATCCAGACTTGCCTTTGAGGCACCACATGGCTGAACTTGTCTCCTTTTCTAAGTTATGCTGTGTCACATTAAACTAATGCACTGTGGCTCCTGCCCCTGCTAAAACTAGTTTAAAATGCTCCCAACAGCACTAGTAAACATTTCCACAAAGATGTTGATTCCATTCTGGTTCATGTTCAGACCGTCTCATTTGTCGCAGTCCTACATTTTCCAGAAACAGTCCCAGGAATCTTAAACACTCCCTGTTGCACCAACTCTTGACGCATGCATCCATCTGCTTTACTCCCTTATTTCTTTACTGGAAGTAATCTTAACATTACAACCTTCAAGGTCCTGTTTCTTACTCTACTGCCTATCTTCCTGAACACTTCATGCAAAACCTCATCCCTTGTTCTACCTATATTGTTGGTACAATGTTTTCCTTATCACCCTTTTTCTTCAGGATGCCCTGCAGCTTCTCAGTGACATCCCCAATCCTGGCACCAGATAGTCCTCCCAAAGCAAAACATAAAATTACTTACTTGTCTAATCATTTATGGATCAGTGGATAAATCTGGGGATTGAATGACCTAATACTTCAACAAAAAAGACAATTAAATTTTGAGGAGCTGGTATTGGACTGGGGTGTACAAAGTTAAAAATCACACAACACCAGGTTATAGTCCAGCAGGTTTATCAGGAAGCACTAGCTTTCAGAGCGCTGCTTCTTCATCAAGTCCTGAAGCAGGTCCTGCTCCATAACCATCTGATGAAGAAGCAGCGCTCTGAAAGCTAGTGCTTCCTGATAAACCTGCTGGACTATAACCTGGTGTTGTGTGATTTTTAACTTCCGTCTTAGAAGCATAGCAGTAGGACCAGGAGTAAGCCATTCAACCCTTGGAGCCTGTTGTGCCATTCAGTATGATCATGACTGATTGTTCAACTCAATACCATGTCTCTATTTGTTCCTCACCACCTTTGATACCTTAAGCTCTAAGTATGATGTCTAATTCAATGCTTTGACCTCAACCACGGTCCGTGGCAGCAAATTCCACAGGCTCACTACTGTCTGGATGAAGCATTTCTCCACTTCTTTGTTCTGGCCTATCCTATATCCTTACACTTTTGATCCCTTCTCTAGATTCCCCTTCCTGTGTTTACCCATGTCCAGTCTTGCAGAATTTTATAGATGTCTATGAAACCACCCATTATTCTTCGAAACCCTAGTGAAGATATTCCCAACTGATCCAGTCTCTTGACATCCCAGATATCAGTCTTGCACTTATCAGGACAATTTATAAGAATATAAATTCAAAGAGAAATCCAACATTTATACTGCATGTAAAGAGAGTGCTGATTGGTTGGTAAGTGAATCTATAATGGTAGAGGTGTCATGGAGAATGCACCCTGAAATAACTCTATAGATGCCAGTATCCCATTACCAGTCACCCTTTACTTATAGGAGACACTGATCTTGACACTACCTTGACACTGATCCAGCCCCCTCAAAGCCAGCTCTCAGAGTGAACAGTATGTCTGACACTCCTGTTTATATCTGTCAGCCAGGACTCCCTGATTGGACCAGATTACAGCCCTAATCAGGGAACTCAGATTCCATGAGGTCCAACTGGCCGACCTCATTACGATCACTGCAGCCCTCCCCCTCCGAGTCCTACTCTTTTCTTTTTGTAGTTCCTCCTGGGGCGGTTTAGCACCAGGTCAGGTACCTCCAAATCTCTCTCTGGTACTGGTGGTGTGTAATGCACAGTAACTTGCCTCTTACACCGGAGTATCTCAGAAGAAATTCAGATGTCACACAACATCAGGTTATAGTCCAACGGGTTTACTTGAAATCACAGCTTTCAGAGCGCTGCTTATTTGTCAGGTGAAGTGGAGGGAAGAACACAGGCACAGAATTTATAGGCAGAGATATAATTGCAAAAACTTCATTCCCTTCTTCAGGTGGCAAAGGCATTGAGGCAATGATACCTGCCATATCCATCTCAGATTCTGAAATATTTTAAATGCTTGACAGAGAGTGAGAACCCACGGGTTTCTGAATAGTCTGAAAGGCAGTCAAGGAGCCGGACACATTTTCCTCTCACAATGTTTGTGAGTTTGCAGTTTTCATATAGTCCATATGTTGTCTCTCCCGCTTAGCATAGTCTTGGGTCTGACTTTTGCATTCCCGATGCCATTTTACCCTCACCCCCAAGACCAGGAAGATTAGATTTAACCTGGTGCAGAGTCTTCTTCTCATTAGCAACTCTGCTGGAGCTATGCCTATAGTTGCATATGGGGTAGTCCTATAATCAAACAGGAACCAGGACAGTTTGGTATCTAGTAAAACTTTAGGCTGTTTTTCAAGCCTGCTAAAGTTCAGATTCCTTTTCCTGCCAGACCATTGGATGATGGATGGTATGGAACTGTCCCTATATGCCGAATAACATTCGGCTTTAGGAAATACTACTCAAATTACCTGTTGGTAAACGAAGTCCTATTGTCTGTGACCAACACTTCCAAGATTCCGTGAATTGCAAAAATTGCGCGCAGTTTTTTATTGTCATCCCTATGTTTGACAAATGAGCTGTATGAAGGACCAGTCCCTTTGAGTGGGTATCCACAGTGACTAAGAACATGTAGCCTAAAAGATTCTGCATAGTCAATGTGTCACCAAGTTCAGGGTTTATCTGGCTGTTCCCACAAAAGTGACAGAGTGCTGGCAATTTTTGTCCTTGTTGGCACTCTGGGCACTGCCCCACAAACACAGCTATGTCTGCATCCAATCCTGACCACCAGACATAATGTCTCGCCAACATCTTCACTTTGGAAACCCCTGGATGACCCTGGTGGAGTTTAACCAGTATCTGGCGATGACCTTTGACCGGGATAATCACTCTTGCTCCCCATAATATGTCATCCTCTCCTGTGATCGGGTCTGTCTGGGTCCAAAGAAGTTTCAGTTCTGGTTGTTACGGCCCTTTGATTTCCTGCATCACCAGCAGCTGTTTCAGTTATGCCAGGACTGGAATTTTCTGTGTCCAAATCCTGATATTGGCAGCTGTGACTGGAAATGTGCCCAGAAAATTTAAAACCATTCCAGACCCTTCCAGTTGTTGTATCAGGAGGTGGCTCAATGCAATTGCATTTGCTACTGGTGTTCCAACTTGCAACTCTACACCAATTAGAATTGGGGCTCAGCACTGAATTCGGCTGAAACTATGGGCAGCACTGCCTTTCCTCTTTAAGTAGACCAGCAGGGGCTTGTCATCTGTTATTAATACAAATGTATGTCCTTAAAGGTATCCCTGACTCCAAATTTGACCATTGAATCTTCCTTCTCTATCTGGACTATTTATGCTCTGCATTAGCCAAAGTCCTGAATGCATTCACAATTGGGTGTTCCTCTCCCTCGGGCCACCTCGGAGCTAATGCCACCCCAATGCTGTACAGGGAGGCATTACATGTCAATAAAAGATCTCACTTGGGGTCATAATGTGCCAACACCTTACTGGATGATAGCTGTTTCTTCACTTCCCTGAAAGCTATAGCTTGGCTATGTGACCATTTCCAAGGCTGACCCTTCTTTAAGAGTTGGTGCAACAATATCAGGATGAAGGCCAGGTTATGTAGGAACTTTTCATAATAATTTTCATTAGCCCAAGGAAAGACCTAAGTTCCATAAGACCATAAGAGTGGAAGTAAGGCCATTCGGCCCATTGAGTCCACTCCACCATTCAATCATGGCTGATGAGCATTTCAACTCCACTTACCTGCACTCTCCCCATAGTCATTAATTCCTTGCAAGATTCAGAATTTATCAATCTCTGTCTTGAGACATTTAACATCCCGGCCTCTACTGTGGTCCATGGTCCGTGGCGATGAATTCCACAGGCCCACCACTCTCTGGCTGAAGAAATGTCTCCTCATTTCCATTCTAAATTGACCCCCTCTAATTCTAAGGCTGTGCTCACGGGTCCTTGTCTCCTCGCCTAACAAACAACTTCCCAGCATCCACCCTTTCTAAGCCATGCATTGTCTTGTAAGTTTCTATTAGATCTCCCCTCAACCTTCTAAATTCTAATGAATACAATCCCAGGATCCTCAGCCGTTCATCATATGTTAGGCCTACCATTCCAGGGATCACCAGGGATCCAGTATAGACGTGGGAGCCAGGACATCTTTGATTGCCCTCACTTGATCTTCCAATGGGCGTAACTCAGTCTTGTCGACTCTGCAGCCAAATGGGTCATTTAATGTGGTGAGCTCTTCCTGGAAAAAAGGCCTGAACCGTCCCCATCCACCAGCACCCTCCTCCACCTGGCTGAGCTCATCCTACTCTAAATAACTTCTATTTTAACTCCTCTAATTTTCTTCAGGTCAGAAGGGTACCTGCATGGGAGAAAGAGAGGACTGCAGATGCTGGAGATCAGAGCTGAAAATGTGTTGCTGGAAAAGCGCAGCAGGTCAGACAGCATCCAAGGAGCAGGAGAATCGACGTTTCGGGCACGAGCCTTTCTTCAGAAATTCTTCAGGGCCCCAGTTATGCCTGTCTCTTTGTGCGGTACATGGAACATTTCCTGTTCCATCCTATTTTGGCTGCCACCCACAACCCACTTTCTCCAGGATATCAATGATATCATCCATGCTGCTCCCTCTCTCACCTGACATTGTAAATGTTTATCAATTTTACTTTCTGTTTCCACCTCACTCTCGGTCCAAATCTGACTCCTCCCTTCCCTTCCTCAACATCTGTGTTCCCCTTTCTGGGGATAGGCTGGCTAGCAATGTCCACTACAAGCCAATCAACTCCCATAGCTACCTGGAGGACACATCCTCACACCCTGCTCCCTGTAAACACTCTATTTAATTCTCCCAGTTTCTCTGTCTCTGTCATGGCTGTTCTGATGATGCCAACTTTGACAAGGGGCTTCCAAAATTTCCATCTTGTTCCTAAATTGAGGATTCCTCAGCATGGTACTTGGCAGCACCCTCAACTGGGTCTGATCCATCTTCTGCACTTTACCCTCACCCCCTCTCTTTCCTTCCACAACAGCGATAGAGTCCCCCTTGTCCTCACCAGCATCCACATCCACATCCAGAGGATCATTGGTCGCCATTTCCATCACCTCCAGGGGGTGCCACCTCCCCTCCCCTGTCAGCCTTCTGTAAGACCGTTTCCTCCGGGACACCTGGTCCAATCCACCTTCAATCCCAACATCACTCCCACAGCATCTTTCCTGGCAACCGTAGAAGGGGTAACACATGCCTATTTACTTTGTCTCTCCTCAGTATCCAACAGTCCAAACACATCTTCCAGGTGAAGCAGTGCTTTACCTGCACTTCTCTTAATCTAGTCTACTGCATTTGCTACTTATAATTTGGTCTCCCCTACGCTGGGGAAACAAAGCGTAGACTGCGTGACCACTTCACAGAACACCTACGTTCTGTCTGTAAAAAAGACCCTGAGCTTCCAGCCTGCCACTTTAACAAACCATCATGTTCCCAGGTCAACATCCCTGTCTTAGGCTTACTGCAGTGAGCAGAAGCTGGAAGAACAGTACCTCATTTTCCATTTGGGAATTGTAGTGATTGGAATCAGGCGGACCTTGTTGACTATGATTGGGGTTGTAACCTAGGCCACTCAGGAAGTCCTGCAGAAACTTATTCGTCCTGTTTCTCGAGATGGATCTGAAGCCTCAAGAAATAAGGTCACCATTGTAGGTGTGGGCCAGATTGGGATGGCGTGTGCTGTTAGCATTCTTTTAAGGGAACTAACCAATAAGGTGGCCTTTGTTGATGTTCTGGAAGACAAACTGATGGGAGAAATGATGGATCTTCTTCATGGCAGCCTGTTTCTCAAAACTCCAAAGATTATGGCTGATAAAGATTATATGTTAACTGCTAATTCTTGAGTTGTGGTCGTTACTGGAACTTGTCAACAAGAGGGTGAGAGCCGACTGAATCTGGTCCAGAGAAATGTCAACATCTTTAAATTCATCATACCCAGATTGTAAAGTACAACCTCAACTGCACACTCATTGTAGTATCCAATCCAGTTGATATTCTGGCGTACATACGGTGGAAGATGAGCAGGTTTCCAAAGAACCGTGTGACTGGTAGCATTTGGATTCTACTCGATTCCATTACCTGGTGGCTGAGAAACATGGGCTCCATCCATCCAGTTGCCATGGTTGTGTGCTCGGTGAACACCGAGATTCTACTGTTTCCGTTTGGAGTGTTGTCAATGTAGTGGGAGTTGGACTGCAGCAGCTGAGCCCTGATATTGGAACTGCTCAGGATAAGGAGAACTGGAAAGACATCCACAAAATGGTGGCAGATAGTGCTTATGAAGTGATTAACCTGAAAGGATATAGTAACTGGGCCATTGGCCTCAGTGTTGCTGAACTGACTGAATCCATTGGGAAGAATCTGAAACAGATTTGCCCAGTATCCAGCATGGTAAAGGGTATGTATGGCATAGAGGATGAAGTCTTCCTCAGCCTGTCGTATGTACTCAGTGCAGACGATCTAACTGATGTCATCAATCAAACTCTGAAAGATGATGAGGTCGCCCAGCTGAGAGAGAGTGCTGAGACATTGTGGAAAGTTCAGAGGGAACAGAAGGATCTGTAATTTTCAGGCTGACTGCAGTGCTCCTTTTGGGGTCAGTTTGGGGACTGACTCTGAGCTGGCTGGTCACAGCCCAGTGTACTGAGCACAAGTAACTAAAGGGTGACTTGGTGACAGGATACCGGCCTCTATGCAGATATTTCAGTGGCGACAGGGGTAAACAGGATGTGCTTCAAGAACATTTGCTTGGAACAGTCATGTGGAGTTGGGGTAAGCATTTCTGGCATTATGCCTTTATTTGGAAAGCTTGACACATAGAGTCATAGAGATGTACAACACGGAAACAGACCCTTCAGTCCAACTGGTTTGATCCTGTTGTCGAAGACTGGGCCCAGTATGTGGAAAGAATGCAATATCTTTTCCAGGCAGATGAAAAGCAATGAATAGTCCTTCTTACTGCTTGTGGACCCACAGCATTCTTTGGTTACAAGGGGCTTAACTTTCCCAGAGGCACCAGACACTAAAATCTTCCTGGAATAATATAACCCCAAACCTCCTCTAATCAAAAGACACTATTGGTTTTATTTGGCTGTTGAGAACTAGGGGAATCCATATTGGGATTTTCAACGAGGTTAAGAAGACTGGCAAAGGCATGTGATTTTGGGTTAACTCTGAACAAGGTGGGGAGACACTGTTTGGTATGTGGGATTAATAATGTAACCATGCAGAGGTGCCTACTAGCTGAAGCTTAACTGAACTTCAAGCAGGCACTGCAGCTGGCCTTGTCATAAGGAAATGTGACAAGTGGAGCATGGGAGCTGCAGGGCATCCCAATGGAAGTAGTCACCCTCACCGGTCCAGCTGAGCTTGGGGAACACCACTTGAGTGAAGAGCTTCACGCAGGACATATCCTGAGCAGGGGGACCCTAGGCCAACCCACAGCAGACCCCCCACAACAAAGCCAGGCTCAGCCAAGTGGTTAAAAGGTTCTTCAGGATCTGGGCTGGCAAACCATTGTAGTTGCTGCCAATATGTAGACTCAAGACAGCAAAGGAGTCTTACACAGTCTGTCTTGAGTAAGACAACTCACAGGCCGGTACCCAGGAGAGTGCACACCTTGGAAAATTCCTCTATATGTGGGTTGGAACAATTAAATGGCTTAGCAACATCCAAATTGGAACCACTTAAAATTAATGTTTGGTTAAATGGTCACTCAGTTCCCATGGAGGTTGATACTGATCCAGCTTTATGTGGTTGCAGAATCTGTCTTTAACAAGATTCATTTGGGACTCCAACCCTTCAGTTTGCACAAAACCTCAGCCAGACTGAGCACATACACGGGGGAACCATTGCAAATAAAGGCTATGACTTTGGTTCCGGTCTCCTATGAGAAGCAGTTGGTACAGTTACCACTGATGGTAGTAAAAGGCTCAAGCCCAAGCCTACTAGAACAATTGGTCGAGAAGGATTCACCCTGATTGGTTCAACATTTTTTGAATACAAAATGGCTGCCTCAGTGAAGTCCTAGTGAAATACCCAGGAGCTTTTCAGGAAGGGCTTGGAACTATCAAAGGGGCCAAAGCCATTTTACATGTTGACTAAGAAGCAATTCTACAGTTTTGCAAGGCCTGCCTGGTACCATTAGCCTTACGGGTAAAAGTAGAGGTGGAACACAGGAGGCTGGAGAGCGAAGAAATCATCAAACCAGTGCAGATTGCAGAATGGGCAGCACCGGTTGTACCGATTGTGAAGCCTGACAGCTCAGTTAGTCTTAGAGTCATAGAGAAGTACAGCACGGAAACAGACCCTTCAGCCCAACCTGTCCATGCCGACCAGATATCCCAACCCAATCTAGTCCCACCTGCCTGCACCCGGCCCATATTCCTCCAAACCCTTCCTATTCATATACCCATCCAGATGCCTTTTAAATGTTGCAATTGTACCAGCCTCCACCACATCCTCTGGCAGCTCATTCCATACACGTACCATCCTCTGCGTGAAAATATTGCCCCTTAGGTCTCTTTTATATCTTTCCCCTCTCACCCGAAACCTATGCCCTCTAGTTCTGGACTCCCCCACCCCAGGGAAAAGAAACCCATAAATCCCCAGGAACTGATCAGGTGTACCCTAGAACTCGGTGGGAAGCTAGAGAAGTGATTGCTGGGCCTCTTGCTGAGATATTGGTTTCATCCATAGTCACAGGTGAGGTGCCGGAAGACAGGAGGTTGGCAAACGTGGTGCCACTGTTTAAGAAGGGTGGTAAGGACAAGCCAGGAAACTATAGACTAGATAGCCTGACCTCGGTGGTGGGCATGTTGTTGGAGGGAATCCTGAGGAACAGAATGTACATGTATTTGGAAAGGCAAGAACTGATTAAGGATAGTCAACATGGCTTTGTGCATGGGAAATCATGTCTCACAAACTTGATTGAGTTTTTAGAAGAAGTAACAAAGAGGATTGATGAGGGCAGAGCAGTAGATGTGATCTATATGGATTTCAGTAAGGCATTCGACAAGGTTCCCCATGGGAGACTGGTTCGCAATGTTAGGTCTCATAAAATACAGGGAGAACTAGCTATTTCAATACAAAACTGGTATGCCACAGGGATCCGTGCTGAGTCCACTACTTTTCAAAATTTACATAAATGATTTGGATATGAACATAGGAGGTATAGTTAGTACGTTTGCAAATGACGCCAAAATCGGAGGTGTAGTGGACATTGAAGAAGGTTACCTCAGATTACAACAGGATCTTGATCAGATGGACCAATGGGCTGAGGAGTGGCAGCTGGAGTTTAATTTAGATAAATTAAACCCTTGTCCCTTGTTCAAGAAGGGGAGTAGAGACAACCCTGATAATTATAGACCAGTGAACCTTACTTTGGTTGTGGGTAAAGTCATAGAGTCATAGAGATGTACAGCATGGAAACAGGCCCTTCGGTCCAACCTGTCCATGCCGACCAGATAACCCAACCCAACCTAGTCCCACCTGCCAGCACCCGGCCCACATCCCTCCAAACCCAAAGTTATAAGATATAGGACTTATCATCTAGAGAGGAATATGTTGATTAGAGATTGTCAACACGGTTTTGTGAAGGGTAGGTCTGGCCTCACAAACCTTATTGAGTTCTTTGAGATGGTGACCAAATAGATGGATGAGGGAAATTCAGTTGATGTAGTGTATATGAATTTCAGAACTTGGCTATCAGTCTCTGCTTGGCCACTTGCATTGTTTAAAAATGTGTTGCTAGAAAAGCGCAGCAGGTCAGGCAGCATCCAAGGAGAAGGAGAATCAGAATCTCCTTAGCAGGCTAAGATAAAAGGTAGGGAGGAGGGACTTACTCATCTTCCGCCTAGGAACCCTCCAGCCACAGGGGATGAATGCAGATTTCTCCAGCTTCCTCATTTCCCCTCCCCCCACCTTTTCTCAGTCCCAGCCCTCAGACTCAGCACCGCCTTCTTGACCTGCAATCTTCTTCCTGACCTCTCCGCCCCCACCCCCTCTCCAGCCTATCACCCTCACCTTATCACCCTCACCTTAACCTCCTTCCACCTATCACATTCCCAACGCCCCTCCCCCAAGTCCCTCTTCCCTACCTTTTATCTTAGCCTGCTTGGCACACCCTCCTCATTCCTGAAGAAGGGCTTATGCCCGAAACATCGATTCTCCTGCTCCTTGGATGCTGCCTGACCTGCCGCGCTTTTCCAGCAACACATTTTTAAGCTCTGATCCCCAGCATCTGCAGTCCTCACTTTCTCCCACTTGCATTGTTGCCTATCCCAAAGTCCACCTTAGAGGATAGCCACCCGAAAGTCCAAGGTTGAATGTCCCGGACCACTGAAGTGTTCTCCGACTGGGAGGGAACACTCCTGTCCATTGATTGTTGTGCGGTGCCCATTCATCCATTGCCGTAGCCTCTGCTTAGTCTACCAATGTACCATGCCTCAGGGCATTCTTGGCAGAAGTGGGTTCTGCAGATGCTGGAGATTAGAGTCAAAATTAGAGGGGTGCTGGAAAAGCACAGCAGGTCAGGCAGCATCCAAGGAGCAGGAAAATCGACGTTTTGGGCAAAAACACTCTAATCTTGATTCAGGGCATCCTTGCTTGCAGCGTATGAGATAGACAACATTGGCTGAGTTGCATTAGTACCTGCCACGTATATGGTGGGAGGTGTCCCCATGCGTAATGGTGGTATCGACATTCTAACATGTCTTGCAGCATCTACCGTGACAAGGTACCATCTACCTCAGACCTTCGGGTGACCGTCCTCCAAAGTGGACTTTGGGACAGGCAACAATGAGAAGTGGCCAAGCTGAGGCTGATAACCAAGTTTGGTACCCATGGGAATGACCTCAACCGGGACCTTGGATTCACTATAGGTGACCCCATCACACTACACACACACCCTCTCTCATACGCTCACACATAAACTCCCACACACACCCTCTCACAGACTTATACCCCTCTAATCACACACACACACACACTCTCTCTCTCTTACAGCCACTCATCACACACACACACACACACCCCACATGCACACATACCCATATAAGTTTGTGGGGTGAATTTTTACTTGCAGAATTACACTTTACTTTGCTCAAAAACTGCATGAATCCATGTCAGACTCTGTAAATCTGTATTTTAGAGGAGAATCAGTTTGAACATTGTGGCACAGACAGCCTCACACAGGGCAGCTCACACCTTCAGTGCATTATCTGGGCCAATGTGACACCAATTGTTAAAGTTCACTTGAGAATGTAACTTTTTAAAAACTGTTTTGTGATATACATCTGAAAGAACTGAAACCAACATGGTCATTCTAACAGATGAGAGACTTAAACAATCCAGGTCTTTTTCAATATTTAACTTCAGTGATATCACACTGTAAACATTTGCTATGTATTCTGTGTCTTACAATCTCATTCTCCATAACCACCTGATGAAGGAGCAGAACTCCGAAAGCTAGTGCTTCCAAATAAACCTGTTGGACTATAACCTGGTGTTGTGTGATTTATAAATAGACAAGGTCTTTTCTCTGGGATGGGGAGTCCAGAACCAGAGGGCATAGGTTTTAGGGTGAGAGGGGAAAGATATAAAAGGGACCTAAGGGGTAACTTTTTCACTCAGAGGGTGGGGAGTGTATGAAATGAGCTGCCAGAGAAAGTGGTGGAGGCTGGTACAATTGCAACATTTAAAAGGCATTTGGATGGGTATATGAATAGGAAGGGTATAGAGGGATATGGGCCAGGTGCTGGCAAATAGGACTACATTAGGTAGGGATATCTGGTTGGCATGGACAAGTTGGACTGAAGGGTCTGTTTCTGTGCTGTACAATATAATTGCCTGAAAAAAATAATGCATCCTTTCTACATACTAGGCCCAATCTTTGACAGCAGAATCAAACAAGTCAAGCTTCACAAATAACAATATGATGCCAGAAATGCTTATCCCAATCCAAAGATGACTGTTGCAAGCAAATTTCTTCAAGAGCGTACTTTTCTCTCATTCCCACTGAAATAAGTGCACAGTGGCTGGTATCCCATCACCAAGTCCCTTCTTATTTACAAGTGGAGAGTCCTTGAAACTGACCCAGCTCCCTCAAAGCCAGCTCGCAGAGCAAGTAGGATGTCTTACACTCTTGTTCTGATTTGCAGCAGGCCTCCCTGATTGGACCAGGTTAACATTCCGGATCAGGGAGCTCATATTCTATGAGGTCCACCTGGCTGACCTCGTTATAATCAGTAACACTCATTAGTGCGAACTTCGGGAGAAATGCTGATTCAGTATATGTGAGCGCTGCCCACTGCGAACCAGACTGACCATTTAAACAACTGGTTGCCAATGTATTTCTTCACACGCTCAGGATTTCAGCACATGTTGACCAATTACAGAATCAAACCGAATGTTGGACATGATTATGATTTTTACAAGTACAGTCTGATTGCATACAGTCAGTGCCTTGCTTACTGCAAACAGCAAAAAGAGTCTTGCTGTTTGATGGAATCTATCAGTCAGAGGTCTATAGCCTAAATATCTAGCATCGCACCGGAACTGAAATTCAAATACCACATTACTCATTTGTGTGATAGACAGGACGTCTCTTTGGCAGCATCCTGTTAGTGGTGAGCACCACAAGAACTGCTGCTGCAGAATAGCAGCATGAAACAGCTCACTTCAACTATTGCTGAAAGTTTTGAGATACATTCTCTTTCCAAGTGAACCAACAGGTGAAGCTAGCTGTTACTATGCAGTAGCAACAAGGGTTGTTCATTTCTCAGATCAATGCCCTGAGAAGTTTGTCAAACTGCCTGGTTCTACATTAAACAGAGCTTGGTAGTTAACTGTGAATCAGCATTAATGATGCATTCGCCATGGCAACACCTCAACCAATCAGAATGCAATTGCCAATAACCTGCTATATGGGCATATCACTATTTTGTCTTTACTCAGCAAAGTCTTCTCCTGATGGCCACTCTGCTATAAAGATGTGAATGCTACTCACTGAGCCAGAGCTGACAATGTTCAATTCTGGCTTCTGGCTGACTGGTAATGCCAGCAATGTGGAATGACGAGTATTCACATGCTTTGAGCTTGGATATTAACAAAAAGATCATAGTTGTTGTGTATGCAGACACTGACCTGGATGTGGTTTGGAAGCAGTATTGATGTTTTGACACCAAATAGACCTCTTTGATCTAATGTTTGATCAGAAGACCTGCAGCATTGATGGAGTAGAAATGTGCCTCATTACTGCGAATGGTAACTTGCCACTTATCAAAGCAAGGCTGGAGACGTCCCAGGTCTTGTTGCATATGCGCACAGACTACTTCAGAAATCCATGCCAAGGCCTAGATAAGATGAGACTAACAAATGCCAGAGGAATTTGAACACAAAGTCCAGGTAATATCAAATGGAAACATCGAAAGAAAGGAATCACAGGAGTGAAAAAAGATCAAGTTCGGTACCCATAGGGAGGGCCTCAACCGGGACCTTGGGTTCATGTCACATTACAGGTGACCCCATCGCACTATATACACACACAGACACTCCTACACACACACACACAGAGGCACTCTTACCCCCACACACACACACACACACACACACAGACACTCCTCTACACAGACACACGCACTCCCTCACTCACACATGCATCCTCTCACAGACTTAGAGCTTCTTACACTCACACACATGCATATACACTCTCTCTCACAGACACTCACAACCCCCACCCCCCACACACACATAAACCCACATGCACACATATGTTTGTGGGTGAATTTGTACTTGCAGAGTTACATTGTACTTTGCTCAAAAACTGCATGAATCCATCTAAGATTCTGTTAATTCTTTTTTAGATTAGAATCAGTCTAAACATTATGGCACAGACAGCAGCACACAGGGGGCTAACACCTTCAACATATCTAGGCTGACACCAATTGCTACAGTTAACCTGAGAATGTAACTTTTAA
>NC_057713.1:2179485-2183102 GCF_004010195.1 Chiloscyllium plagiosum
GGCTAATGTTCAAAAACATTTCTGGTGGCCTGGATGCACAAAGATGGGGTTAACTTTCACTGTACATGGATGTGGAAAGCTCCTTTGGGGCCTTGGATGGAGGTGAGGGAGGAGGTGTGGGCGCTGGTTTTACAGTTCCTGCGGTGGCAGGGGAAGGTGCCAGGATGGGAGGGTGGGTCGTAGGGGGGCGTGGACCTGACCAAGTAGTCACGGAGGGAACGGTCTTTGCGGAAGGCGGAAAGGGGTGGGGGAGGGAAATATATCCCTGGGGGTGGGGTCTTTTTGGAGGTGGCGGAAATGTCGGCAGATGATTTGGTTTATGCGAAGGTTGATAGGGTGGAAGGTGAGCACCGGGGTGTTCTGTCCTTGTTATGGTTAGAGGGGTGGAGTCTGAGGGCGGAGGTGCCGGATGTAGACGAGATGCGTTGGAGGGCATCTTTAACCACGTGGGAAGGGAAATTGCGGTCTCTAAAGAAGGAGGCCATCTGGTGTGTTCTGTGGTGGAACTGGTTCTCCTGGGAGGAGGCGGAGGAATTGGGAATACGGGATGGCATTTTTGCAAGAGGTAGGGTGGGAAGAGGTGTAATCCAGGTTGCTGTGGGTGTCGGTGGGTTTGTAAAAAATATCAGTGTCAAGTCGGTCGTCATTAATGGAGATGGAGAGGTCCAGGCAGGGGAGGGAGGTGTCAGAGATGATCCAGGTAAACTTAAGGTCAGCGTGGAATGTGTTGGTGAAGTTGATGAATTGCTCAACCTCCTCGCGGGAGCACGAGGTGGTGCCAATGCAGTCATCAATGTAGCGGAGGAAGAGGTGGGGAATGGTGCTGGTGTAATTACGGAAGATCGACTGTTCTATGTAGCCAACAAAGAGACAGGCATAGCTGGGGCCAACCTAATTCACCATACATTGTTCTGTTAATCACGTGATACAACAATAATGTAACTAATGCATATCAATCTCAATAACCTTCACACTGGCAGGAAGGAGTGATCCTATCCACAGTGAGACACAGCCCAAATGAGTTTATAATTTGGTGAATTTGAAGGCAATCTGGGAATTCACTGCAAAGGGGAAGAGGTGCTTTCTGCCTTT
The DNA here is from genome assembly GCF_004010195.1 of Chiloscyllium plagiosum. Taxonomy (NCBI): domain Eukaryota; kingdom Metazoa; phylum Chordata; class Chondrichthyes; order Orectolobiformes; family Hemiscylliidae; genus Chiloscyllium; species Chiloscyllium plagiosum. Next base: position 2,180,578 of record NC_057713.1, read on the forward strand.
TTTTTGGCTCACAGTTTGATAGTTTTTCTTTAACAGGATAAATTGAAGCCCAGGATCAGGTGCCCATCACAAAGAATTGACATGATAGTTGAACCATAAGTTCATCGACTGGTGACAGCTACTAATTTGACTACCTTTTATATGATACTTTCAGATTAAAAGTAAATAAGGTAAATATTTGCAGGCTGTAAATTACAAGACCAGCAAAAAAAAAAGTTTTCATATCATATTAAGAACAAACTAATTAAAATAGAGATGCAGGCCAGATGATGTGTTGTACCTGCATGATATGGAAGATGGGGGTGGACCCTATTATGGTTCAGTGACTACATCTGTAGCAAATGCTGGTTGCTTGAGGAACTCTGGCTCAGAGTTGATGAGCTGGAGTCTGAGCTTCAAACACTGCAACACATCAGGGAAGGGGTTATCTGGGTGCAGTGTTTCAGGAGGCAGTCACACCCCTCAGATTCACTAACTCGAATCCAGTCAGTAGTCAGGGACAGAAGAGGCAGGTGGAAGGATCCAGGAGGTAGTGCTGAAGGAGCCTCAGCCTTTGAGCTAGTCCATTGTTTCCTGTGTGGATGAGAATGGTGGCTGTAGGAAGGATGAGCAAACTGACCATAGCACCATAGTACAGGGAGCCATTCAAGGAAGAGAGAAAAGACAAATGTAATTGTAATCGGGGATAGCATAGTCAGGGAATAGACACTGTTTTCTGTGACCAAAGGCTCTCCACAAGATTAAAGAGATAAATGGGTTGCTCCAGATTTGGTTAGGAGAAACGGGTTTGAATTCATGGGAAATTGGCAGCAGTGCTGGGGAAAGAAGGAGCTCTTCCAGTGGGACAGGCTGCACCTGAGCCATGCTGGGACTAATCGCATAACCAGGGCTTTGGATAGCACTTTAAACCGAACACTGAGGTTGGGGGGGGGAAGGGGGGAGTGCGTTCAGTTGCTTGAACTATGGAGAAATTTAAAGGGGGTGTGGGGGTGTGGGATGCTCAGCAAAGGTTATTAAAGTTTCCAGAACAAATAACAAGACACGGACTATGGAAAGGGTCAGGGATCTAACTTCAAGCACAGCCAATAAGGGGACAACTATGAGAAGGGGGATGCAGATTGAAATTGGCAGGTGTGATACTGTGGGTATCACAGAGATGTGGCAGCAAGACCCAGAGGGGTGGCAAATGGGTAATGTAACACCCCTGTTTAAGAAGGGAGGGAGCCAGAAGGCAAAAGACTATCAATACAATGCAATGCAATGTTGGCATTAATTTCAAGAGGGTTAGAATACAACAGCTGAGATGAACTGCTGAGGATGTACAAGGCTCTGATCAGAGCCTATATTTGGAATAGAATAGAATCCCTACAATGTGAAAGGAGGCCATTTGGCCCATTGCGTATACACCAACCCTCCAAACAGGCTCTATTCCTGATGAAGGGCTTTTGTCCGAAACGTCAATTTTCATGCTCCTCGGATGCTGCCTGAGCTGCTGTGCTTTTCCAGCACCGCTCTGGTCTAGAATCTGGTTTCCAGCATCTGCAGCCCTTGTTTTTAACTAGGATCCTACCCTGACCACATCTCCTCCCCTATCTCTGTAGCCCTACATTTCCCATGGCTAATCCACGTAGCCTGCACAGCCCTGGACACTAGGGGCAATTTAGCATGACCAATCCACTCTAATCTGCACACCTTTGGGCTGTGAAATGAAACTGGAGCACCCAGAGAAAACCCACATAAGAAACACAAGGAGAATGTGCAAGCTTCCACACGGACAGTCGCTCAGGCAGTGGAATTGAAGCCAGGTCCCTGACACAGTGAGGCGGCAGTGATAACCACTGAGACACCATGCTGCCTATATTTTGGAATATGGTGAGTTCTGTGCCCCGTATCTAAGGAAGGTCATGCTAGCGTTAGAGGGGTCCAGAGGAGGCTTACAAGAATGATCACGGGGATGAAGGGTTCATCATATGAGGAGCAATTGAGGACTCTATCTCTGTAGTCAATGGAGTTTTGAAGGATTTGGAATACTGTGAGCAATTCTGGTCTCCCTCCCATAGGAAGGATGTTGTAAAACTTGAAAGGGTTCAGAAAAGATTTACAAGAATGTTGCCAGGGTTGGAGGATTTGGGCCATAGGGAGAGGCTGAATGGGCTGGGGCTGTTTTCCCGGAGTGTCGGAGGCTGAGCGGTGAGGTTTATAAAATCATGAGGGGCATAGATAGTGTAAATAGACAAGGTTTTTTTTCCCTGTATTGGGGGAGTCCAGAACTGGAGGGCATAGGTTTAGGATGAACGGGGAAAGATTTAAAAAGGACCTAAGGGGCAAATTTTTCACACAAGGTGAGCTGTGGCGGATGCAAAGGAATTGGGAATACGGGATGGCATTTTTACAGGGGGCAGAGTGGGAGGAGGTGTAATCTAGGTAGCTGTGGGAGTCGGTCGGTTTGTAGTAAATGTCTGTGTTGAGTCAGTCGCCCGAGATAGAAATGGAGAGGTCTAGGAAGGGGAGGGAGGAGTCTGAGA
>NC_057713.1:2184081-2196277 GCF_004010195.1 Chiloscyllium plagiosum
TCTGCTTCTTCCTTTCCCGCCGTACTAACCAGTACCCTTCCACTGACACCCTACTTCGACTGACTGAACTGGTCCTCGCTCTGAACAACTTCTCTTTCCAATCCTCCCACTTCCTCCAAACCAAAGGAGTAGCCATGGGCACCCGCATAGGCCCCAGCTATGCCTGCCTCTTCGTCGGATATGTGGAACAGTCGATCTTCCGCAGCTACACTGGCCCCACCCCCCAGCTTTTCCTCCACAACATCGATGATTGCATTGGTGCGACTTCGTGCTCCCACGAGGAGGTTGAACAGTTCATCCACTTTACTAACACCTTCCACCCAGACCTCAAATTTACCTTGACCGTCTCAGACTCCTCCCTCCCCTTCCTAGACCTCTCCATTTCTATCTCGGGCGACCGACTCAACACGGACATTTACTACAAATTGACCGACTCCCACCCTGCCCCCTGCAAAAACGCCATCCCATATTCCCAATTCCTTTGCCTCCGCTGCATCTGCTCCCAGGAGGACCAGTTCCAATACCGAACAACCCAGATGGCGTCCTTCTTCAAAGACCGCAATTTCCCCCCCGACGTGGTCGACGATGCTCTCCATCGCATCTCTTCCACTTCCCGCTCCTCCGCCCTTGAACCCCACCCCTCCAATCGCCAACAGGACAGAACAATATTGGTCCTCACCCACCAACGTCTGGATACATCGTATCATCCGTCGTCATTTCTGCCACCTCCAAACGGACCCCACCACCAGGGATATATTTCCCTCCCCAACCCCTATCAGCATTCCGTAAAGACCACTCCCTCCGTGACTCCCTCGTCAGATCCACACCCCCCACCAACCCAACCTCCACTCCCGGCACCTTCCCCTGCAACCGCAAGAAGTGCAAAACTTGCGCCCACACCTCCCCCCTCACCTCCCTCCAAGGCCCCAATGCATCCTTCCATATCCGTCGCAAATTCACCTGCACCTCCACACACATCATTTACTGTATCCTCTGCACCCGATGTGGCCTCCTCTATATTGGGGAGACAGGCCGCCTCCTTGCGGAATGTTTCAGGGAACACCTCTGGAACACCCGGACCAACCAACCCAACCACCCCATGGCTGAACACTTTAACTCCCCCTCCCACTCCACCAAGGACATGCAGGTCCTTGGCCTCCTCCATCGCCAGACCATGGCAACACGACACCTGGAGGAAGAGCACCTCATCTTCCGCTTAGGAACCCTCCAACCACACGGGATGAAGGTAGATTTCTCCAGCTTCCTCATTTCCCCTTCCCCCACCTCATCTCACCTCCTTCCACCTATAATATTCCCAGCGCCCCTACCCCAAGTTCCCTCCCCCGACCTTTTATCTCAGCCCGCTTGGCACACCAGCCTCATTCCTGAAGAAGGGCTTATGCCCGAAACGTCGATTCTCCTGCTCCTCTGATGCTGCCTGGCCTGCTGTGTTTTTCCAGCACCAGGTTTTTGAAATATATCAGCCAGGATCAAATGGCAGAACAAAATAAATGGACCAAATGATCTAATTCTGCTGCTACATATTATGGTCTTAAGGTCAATCCGAGTCACGGCAGACCCAGACTGAAATGATCTCGGCTTACTGAAATACTGCTGAGAACAGTCCTGGACATCGATGGGAGTCCAGGCACCATCTCCAAATGATGGATCTCTTGCTCTCTCTGTGCGGAGATGGATGGGAGGCAGGTTTGGACAGGGTTGAGGGGGGAGAGGGTGGGGTGGGGGAAGGAGCTCACACGTGATGGGCAGCTGCCTAGACTTAGCAAGTGCTCGCTGTGTCAATCCCGTTGATGGGGGTCGGGGGGGGGGGAGGGGGAAGCAGGAGGCTTCTGCAGTGTTGCAGGCCCCTTACACACAAGTGTGTGTCTGCTCAGAAACAAGCCCTGAGTCAGAGAGGGAGCAAAAAAAAAATCTTTACTCAGAGAGTAGTAAGGGCATGGAATGCTTTGCCTGCAACGGTAGTAGATTCACCAAGTTTAAGTGCATTTAAGTCGTCATTGGACAGGCTTATGGACATACATAGAATAGTGTAGGTGAGATGGGCTTCAGATTGGTATGACAGGATGGCACAACACTGAGGGCCGAAGGGCCTGTACTGCGCTGTAATGTTCTATGTTTTTTGAAGTGGGGGGCTTGAGAGATTTGGGAACCTGAGAACCAAAGTCACCTGCTCACTTGGTATAACCTCCAATCACAACAAATCATGAATAACACATTACTTTCAAACCATACAAGTGCCAGACAATGCCTTTCTCCAATAAGAGTAAATATGACATCTCTCCTAGGCATCCAGTGGCATCACCAATACTGAACCCCCCACTATCAACATCCTGGGGGATGACAAAGACCAGGTACTGTACTGCACCAGCCATATAAATACAACAGTTTAAAAAGCAGGTCAGAGACTAGGAATCCTGTAGCAATTCACTCTCCAAAACCTGTCCGACATTTACAAGACCCAATTCAAGAGGTTGATAACATTCAAGAAGTTGACACCATTCAAGACAATGCAGTCATTGATTGGCACCACATCCACAAGCTTCAACATTTGCTCTTTCTACTATCACCACACAGTTACACCAATATTAAATACATGATTCACTGTAGCGTCTCACATGGCTCTTTCAAATGCACTTTCCATGCCAATGGCCACTACCATCTAGAAGGACAAGACCAGTAGATACATCGGAGTGGCCAACTTTAAGGGCATTTAAATGGTCACTGGATAGACATATGGATGAAAATGGAGTAGTCTAGGTTAGATGGGCTTCAGATTAGTTTCACAAGTCAGCGCAGCATCGAGGGCCAAAGGCCTGTACTGCACTGTAATGTTCTATGTTCTATAGGAACATCATCATCTGCAAGTTTTACTCCAAGCCAACCACCATCCTGACTTGGAAATATATCGTTATTCCTTACGAGTCACTAAGTGAAAATTGTGGAACTTCCTCTGTAAGGGCATTGTGAGTTTACAGCAGCTCAAGAAGGCAGCTGACGACCAGCTACGCAAAAAGAATTAGGGATGGGTAATAATGTTGGTTTTGCCACTTACACTCACATCTTTGACAGGAATTTAAAAAAAAACAAAGACAGGAGGGACTTCACTTAAGGGAAGCCAATGGCCTAGTTGTATTAGCTGGACTATTAATCAAGTGACCCGAGTTTCTGGTGATGGTGGAATTAAGAATCTAATGATGACCATGAAACCATTGCCAATTGTCAGGAAAACACCATTTTAAAAAAATATCACAGGATGTAGACATCGCTGACCAGGCCAGCATTTACTGCCTGATCCTAATGGCCCAAAGAGCAGATAAGAGTCAACCACGTTGCTGTGGGTCTGGAATCACATCTAGTCCAGACCAGGTAAGGATGGCCATTTCCTTCTCTAAAAGGACATTACTGAACCAGATGGGGTTTCCCCAAAAATTGATAATGGAGTCATGGTCAATATTAGACCATAAATTCCAGATTTTTATTGAATTCAAATTCCACTATCTGCTAGGGCAGGATTCAAACCCGATTCCTCAGAATATTACCTTGGTCTCTGGATTAGCAGCTCAACAATAATACCACTACACCATTGCCTCCCATCTGGTTCACTAATGTCCTTCAGGGAAGGAGATCTGCCATCCTTACTTGGTCTGGCCTTCGTGTGATTTCAAATGCATAGCAACTGTTCTGTAAATTGATTGTATCAATCACTATGAGGTCTCAAAACAGAAATGAAACCAGATAGACCACCTCGTATTTACCTAGGAATGATAATAGCAAAAACAGCCCTGTTGACCCTGCAAAGTTATTAACATCTAGAGGCTAGTGTCAATATTGGGAGAGCAGTCTCACAGACTAGTTAAACAGCCTGATATAGTCACACTCATGGAATCATACCTTGTAATGTCCCAGACACCACTATGCCATCCCTGGTAATGTCCTGTCCCACCAACAAGACAGACTCAGCTGGGGTGGAGGCACAATTGTATACAGTCATGTAGGAGTTGTCCTTGGAGAGCTTAACATTGATTCTGGACCTCAATAAAAGTCTCACTGCATCAGGTCAAACATGGGCAAGGAAACCTCCTACTGATTATCACATACCATTCTCCCTCAGCTTATGATTCTGTGTTTCCTCCATGTTGAACAACACTTGGAGAAAGCACTGAAGATAGCAAAGACACAAACATGTGCTCTGGGTGGGGGGATTGCAATGTCCACCACCAAGACTAGTGTACTACCGCTGGAGCTGGTCAGGCCCTAAAGGACAAGCTGCTAGACTGTGGCAGGAAACTTGGCAACCAAGACGAGGGAAAAATACTTGATGTTATCCTCACCAATTTGTCGCTGCAGATATATCAGTCCATGACAGTATCGATAAGAGTGACCACCACATTGTCCCTGTGGAGATGATGTCCCGCCATCACATTAATAATACCTTACATCGTTTTGTGCGGCACTATTACCGTGCTAAATGGATGGACCTCAAAAAGAGCTAGCAGCTCAAGACTGGACATCCATGAGGCGCTGTACAGCATCAAAAGCAGCAAAATCTGTAACCTCATGGCCCAGCATATCCCCCACTCAACCATTACCATCAAGCCAGGGGACAACTCTGCTTCAATGGCCAGTACAGGAGGGCATGCCATAAGTAGTAGCAGGCATAATTAAAACATGAGGTGTCAACCTGATGTCCTTACCAAACAGGGTTACGTGCATGCCAAATAGTATAAGCAGCAACTGATAGACAGAGCTAAACGATCCAACAACCAATTGATCAGATCTAAGTTCCACAGTCCTGCCACATCCAGTTGTGAATGGTTTTGGACAATCAAACAACTTAAGAGCAGGCTCCACAATCTATCCCCATGCTCAATGATGGAAGGGACATCAGTGCTAAAGATAAGGCTAAACCTTTGAAGCAATCTTCAGCCAGAAGTGCCAAGTGGATGATCCATCTCAGCCTCCTCTAGAAGTCCAAAGCATCACAGATACCAGTCTTCAGATAATTTGGTTCACTCCACCTGATATTAAGAAATGGATGGAGGCACCGAATATTGCAAAGGCAATGGGCCCTGACAATATTATGACAATAGTACCACAATAGTACAGAACTAGCCACACCCCTAGTCAAGCTGTTCCAGTACAGCTACAACACTGGCATTTACCTGACAATGTGGAAAATTGTCCAGGTATGTCCTGTACATAAAACCAGGACAAATCCAACCAAGCCAATTACCGCCCCATCAGTCTGCTCTGTAAAGTGATGGAAGATGCCATCAACAGTGCTATCAAGCAGTAGTTGCTTAGCAATAACATGATCAGTGACACCCAGCTTGGGTTCAGCCAGGGCCACTCAACTCCTGATCTCATTACAGCCTTGGTTCAAACATGGACAGAAAAGCTGAAATCCCGAGGGGAGATAAAAGTGACTGTCCTTGACATCAAAGCCGCATTTGACCAAGTGTGGCATCAAGGAGGATTATGAATCATTGGGGAAACTCTGCTGGTTGGAGTCATACCTGGCACGTAGGAAGATGATTGTGTTGGTTGGAGGTCAGTCATCTCAGCTTCAGGACATCTCTGTGAGAGCGCCTCAGGATTATGTCCTCGGTCCAACCATCTTTAAATGCTTCATTAATGACCTTTCCTCCATCATAAGGTCAGAAGTGAAGATGTTTTGCACCACTTGTGACTCCCCAGATAATGAAACAGTTCATGTCCAATGCAACAAGACCTGGACAATATCCAGAAACATGGCAAGTAACTTCCATGCCATACAAATACCAGGTAATGATCATCTCCAATCTAACCACCACCCCTTGACATTCAATGGTGTTACCATCACTGAATACCCTACTGCTAGTATTCTAGGGGTTACCATTCATCAGAAACTGAACTGAACTAGTCATATAAATGCAGAAAAAAGAGAGGTTAAAGGTTCAGAATACTGCAATGAGTAACTCATCTCTTGACTCCCAAAGCCTGTCAACCATCTACAAGGCACAAGTCAGAGGTATGGTGGAATACTTCCCACTTTCCTGAATGAGCGCAGCTTCAACAACACTCAAGAATCCTGACCCTATCCAGGGAAAGGCAGCCTGCTTGACTGGCACCACAAACTTGCAGTTACTCTACCACTGACTTTCAGTAGCAGCAGGGTGCACCATCAACAAAATGCAATGTAGTTATTCACCAAAGATCCTTACATAACACCTTCCAAGCCCCATCTAGAAGGACAAGGGCAGCAGATCCATGGGAACACCACCATCTGCATATTCCCCTCCAAGCCACTCACCATCCTGACCTGGAAGTATTACGCTGTTCCTTCAGCAGTGTTGGGCCAAAATCCTAGAATTTCCTCCCTAAGGGTATTGTGGGTCTACTTACAATACATGGACTGTGGCTGTTCAAGAAGGCAGCTTGCCATCAAATTCTCAAGGGCAACTAGCGACAGGCAATAAATGTTGGCCCAGCCAGCAAAGTGAACAAAAACATTAATGGAGTAACTGGAAAAGCTGGGATCATTCTGCTTAAATCAGAGAAACCTAATGAAAGATTTAGTAGAATTATTAAAAATCTTGAATTGTAATGAAAGATAAAAAGAAACTGTTTCCACTGGCTGGAGATCTGCTAACCGAAGGACCCAGATTTAAGGCAACTGCATAAAGAGTAGGATGGGGAGTCTTACGCAGTGAATTCCTCTGAGCTGGAATGGATTCTTCAAAAGGGAAATGAAATCAGATTCAATGGTAACTTTCAAAAGGAACTAGAGAAGTGCTTTAAGATGAAATATGCACAAAGCAATTCTGAGGAGAGAGCAGTAGATTTGAACTAATTGAATAGTTCTTTCAAACAGCCGGCACAGACTAGAAGGGCTTGAATGGTGTCCTTCAATGCTGTGAGAGTCAATGATGTTATTAACATCAGGAAGTTGTGGAGCTGATGGGGAGGTGTGATTGAAATCAACCAAATGCCAGGAGAAAAAGTTTCAAAATGAGGAAACAGGACCAGGAAAGGGGAAGTGACTGAGCTTTTTTTACTGAGTGTAAAATGGAGAGGGAAGTAAATGGTTGCAAGTCTGATCTTTGGTGTTTAAAGCAAATTGTGAAAATGGATTGAATAAAGCTGCAAATTTGTGGGCTAGCAGGATGAAAATTCACCAGGGAAACTTGCAGGTTGCTATTAAAAACCTAACTGGATCACCAGAATTCTTAAAGGATAAGGATAGAATGAAAATAAACAGAAGGCTAATTTCTGGGTTGACAAGGCTCCATGTGAACATATGAATGTAGGAATCAGGAGCATGTGTAGGCACTCGGGCCCTTGAACCTCCTTTACCAGTCAATAAAACAATGGCTGATTTGAATACTCTGCATTTCCACCAAACCAAATCACCTTTCACTCCCTTTGCTCATCAAGAATCAATCTACTTCTGCCTTAAAATAATTCAACAACTTTGCTTCCACTCTTTCAGGAAAAAGAGTTTGAAAAACTCACAAGCCTCTGATAGGAAAAATTTCTCCTCGTCCCTATCTCAAATGGCATTCCCTTACTTTTAAACAGTGACCCCAGTTCGAGATTCTCTCACAAGAGGAAATACCCTTATCACATCTCCCTTGTCAAGATCCTTCAAGACAATGCAATCATTGCAGCTATTGGCTTAATCAGCCATCTCTAAACTGCTTCCAATACTTTTACATGCTTCCTAGACCAATATTGTGCACAATACCACAGATGTGGTCCCACCAATGCCCTTATAAGTGAGAGATAGTTTCCCTCCTTTTGTATTGACTTCCTTTTGTGATAAATGAAAACATTCTATTAACTTTCGTAATTACACGCTGCACCTGCAAACTAAGCTTTTCAGTTCGAGCACTGCGATACCATCTCTGAGTTCTGCACTCTCACACCATTTTGATAATATGCGTCATTTTTATTCTTCCTGACAAAATGGACAATTTCACATCTTTCACATTGTATTCCATTTGCCAGATTTTTACTCACTCACTTAATCTATCTATATATGTTTGTAGCCTTTTCAATATATCCTGGGGAAGGGGAGGGGGCAGGGGAGCGTCATTTGGCTCAGTTGGCTAGACAGCTAGTTCATAATGTAGAGTGATATCAACTGCACAGGTTTAGTTCCTAAATCCACTGATGTTACCATGCAGGTCCTGCCTTTTCAAACCTCATGTCCTCTTCACTTTCCTACCTAACTTTATGGCATCAATAAATTTATCTATCAAAACATCTGTCCTTTCATCCAAAATTTAGATAAATTCTAAACAGTTGAGACCCCGGTACTGCTCTCGAGGGACACTACTTGTTATATCTTATCAACCAGAAATCGATCTATTTACACCTACTTTCTGTTTGCTAGAAAATCCACTATCCTTGCCAACATGCTTCCCCTTACAAGATGAGTTTTTGTATTCTGCAATTACATTTGATGCAACACTTATCAAGTACCTTTTAAGTACTGGTTCCCCTTATCCCACAACACACATTATTTCTGCAAATAAACAAGATTTTTCTTTCACAAAACCTTGTTGGTTTTACCTGATTACCTCGAATTTTTCCAGGTACCTTGCTGATATTAACCTCTAACATCTTCCCTTTGACAGCTGTTAAGCTAACTGATCTCTACTTTCCTGTTTTCTGTCTCCCATCCTTGTTGAATAAAGGATTTATCACTGCTATTTTCCAATCTAACGGAACCCTCACAGAATCTGGGGAATCTTGAAAAATGAAAACCAAGACTTGAACCATCTCACGAGCCACTTCATTTCTGATCCTCAGATGACATCCATCAGCACCTAGGCACTTGCTAGTCCTCAACTTCAACAATTTATTCAAAATCACTTCTCTGGTGATTGTGATTTTCCTGAGCCCCTTCCTCCCTTCCACTTTGTGACTTACAACTATTTCTGGGATGTTCCTTATAACCTCTATAGTGATGACCAATGCAAAATTGACCGGCCTTCTCCTTATTTGCCATCATTAATTCCCCAAAACATTTTCTTTCGGACCAACACCCATGTTCATACCCCTTTGGTTTTGGACACATTGGTTACAAAGGCCCAACAGTGTCTCTTCTTCCTCAGGCAGCTGAGGAAATTTAGCATGACGGCGAATACTCTTACCATCTTTTATAGGTGCACCATCGAGAGCATTCTGTCTGGATGTATCACTACCTGGTATGGTAACTGTACCATTCAAGATCGGAGACGGTTACAGAGAGCGGTGAACTCAGCCCGGACAATCACAAAGGCCAACCTCCCATCTATAGAATCCATCTACCAGGTCCACTGTCAAGGAAAGGCTGCCAGCATTCTCAAAGATCCATTCCAACCTGGCAATGTTTGTCAACAACCTCTACCATCGGGGAGAAGGTACAGAAGCCTGAACACACGCACCAGCCGGTTTCAAAACAGTTTCTACCCTCCTGTTGTTAGAATACTGAATGGACTCTCAAACTCTAGGCATTCACCTGTAAACTGTGTTTTTGTTTTTGCCGCTGTTTGCCTATTATTTACTATCTATTCTACTTAACTCTGTGATCTGTCTGTATTGTTCGCAAGACAAAGCTTTCACTGTGCCTCTGTACACGTGATAATAAATTCAATTCAATTCAATTTAAATAACTGGTGAAATGTTTACTAACTTTTTTTTATTTCTTGCTGCCTTTCTCTTGTGTTCTCATTTTCCCATTGTTATTAATATTTTAGTCATTATTTGCTTTTTAAAATATTCTGTCAAATCTTCTGATTTGTCTCCCACCTATGTGATTCTTTACACAATATGCTTCTTCTTTAAGTTTGGTACCATCCTTAATGTTTTAGTTAACCATAGATGGCAGATCCTTCCCCTGAATTTTTTCTTTCTCATTGGAATGTACCAAAGAGGAGGCTATAACAGACCTGGTATTGTGCAACAAGATAGGACTAATTAATGCCTTTCTATTGAAGGTGCTGTTACATATCAGCAGTTGTAGTAATGATAAATTTTACATTCAGTTTGAGAGAGTATATTCTGAAAAGCCCCTCAAATGTTTGCCACTGTATCTCTAGTGACTTAACCTTTAATGTAATTTCCCAGTTCACTTTAGCTCATTCTGCTTTCATGCCCTCATAGTTGCCCTTTTTAAGTATTGAAAGCCAGTCTTGGACAAGATTTGGAGACGGCGGTGTTGGACCGGGTAGTACAAAGTTAAAAATCACATAACACCAGGTTTAATTGGAAGCACTAGCTTTCGGAGTGCTGCTCCTTCAACAGGTGATTGTGGAGACAGAATTTATTTCCAGTGTGATGTAACTGAAATTATATATTGAAAAAGACTCAAATGTTTGTTATGTCTCTCATCTTTTAAAATGACCATGTTGGTATCAGTTCTTTCTAATGTAAATCGCAAAACTTTTTTTAAAAAGTTACATTCTCAAGTGCACTTTAACAATTGGTGTCATGTCGGCCCAGATAAGGTATTGAAGGTATTTACTCCCTGTGAGGCTGTCTGTGCCACAATGGTCAGACTGATTCTAAACAAGGGATTTTCAGAATCTTACATGGATTCATGCAAAGTAAAATGTAATTCTGCAAGTACAAATTCACCTCACAACCTTATATATGTATGTGTGCATGTCAGTGTGTGTATTTGTTTGTGAGTGTAAACGGGTTTAAGTCTGTGAGAGGTTGTGTGTGGGAGTGTATGTGTGAGTGTATGAGAGAGGGTCTGAGTGTCTGTGTGTTCGTCTGTGTGTATAGTGCAGCGGTGTCACATGTATTGTGACATGAACCCAAGGTCCCGGCTGTGGCCATCCCATGGGTACCGAACTTTGCTATCAGCCTCTGCTTGGCCACTCTGCATTGTTGCCTATCCCAAAGTCCACCTTGTAGGATGGTCACCCGAAGGTCCGAGGTCGACTGTCCCGCACCGCATGGACAACACTTCTTTGCCTCAAACTGAATGTAAAACTCAACCTTCCTATGATCACTGATGTGTCACAGCACCTTCATTAGAAAGTCATTAATTAGTCCTATCTCATTACACAATACAAGTCTATTATAGCCTCCACTGTGGTTGGCCCCAGAATGTGCTGTTCTAAGGAATTAATCCAAAATCCTATGAAATCATCATCTCAGCTACCTTTGCTCATCTATGTGTTTTCCTGCTTCCAACACCTAAAAGATCCTGTTAATTTCCAACTGGATCTGACAAAGTGAGAACTAAGACAATTTTTGGCTCTAATAAGACCTTGGATAACAAGTTCCAAAACTGAAATTTCTAGTTAAAGCATCTTGTAAAAGCTGATTTTGAGGGTGGGAGAAAACCACAGATAAGCAGTAGCAAGGTGAATGCAATTATTCAGAAACAACCCGAGGTAAGAGAGAATTGGGTAATATGTCCCACCATTGTCTGACATCCCAAATGCAGCATGAACCTTGCATGAGGGACATAGTTCACACAAAAAAAAACAACAGAATCTTTAGAGGTAAGGTTGACTGATTATTAGTAAAGACTGGGATCAATCACTGAAGTCTCAATAACATTTTGTTAAACTGATTGAAACCCAAAGATGTACTCATATATGCAGGCAAGCCAAGAAAATGAAAACTAAGCCACAGGTTAAACATTTAGAACATGATGTCAAAGGAAATTTGGGAGTTACTGCAGGGCATCTTGTAGATACTACACCCCCCTGCTGTGGCATATCAATGGTCATGCGAATGTATGTTGAAGGTGGTGGATGTGGTGCCAATTAAGCAGGAGCTGCTTTGGTCTGGATAGTGTCAAATGTTTTGAGTGTTATTCAAGTTGCATCTATCGATCACACTCCTGACTTGTGCCTTGTAGATGGTGGATAGGCTTGTGGGAGTCAGGAAGGTGAGTTCTCAGTGCAGTATTCCTAGCCTCTGACCTGCTCTTGGAGCTACAGTATTTTTATATCTGATCCAATTCAGTTTTGGGTCAATGATATCCCAGAATGTTGATTTTGGGAGATTTAGTGAAGATAATGTCATTGAATGTCAAGAGGTGATGGTTAGGTTCTGTCTCATAAAAGATGAGACAGCTCGCAGATATCTCCTCCTACTGCCCCCTTGACCAGGACCCCACCCCCCACCACCAAACCATCATCTCCCAGACCATCCATAACCTCATCACCTCGGGGGGTCTCCCCTC
>NC_057713.1:2197447-2200524 GCF_004010195.1 Chiloscyllium plagiosum
AGGTCTTTGGACTCTTCCATCGTCAGACCACAGCGAAACGATGGTTGGAGGAAGAACGCCTCATCTTCCGGTTAGGAACCCTCCAACCACAAGGGATGAACTCGGGTTTCACCAGTTTCCTCATTTCCCCTCTCCCCAGCCTGTCTCAGTCAAATCCATCAAATTCAGCACCGCCTTCCTAACCTGCAATCTTCTTCCCGACCTCTCCGCCCCCACCCCAGTCTGATCTATCACCCTCACCTTGACCTCTTTCCACCTATCACATTTCCGACGCCCCTCCCCCAAATCCCTCCTCCCTACCTTTTATCTTAGCCTGCTGGACAAACTTTCCTCATTCCTGAAGAAGGGCTTATACCCGAAACGTCGATTCTCCTGTTCCCTGGATGCTGCCTGACCTGCTGCGCTTTTCCAGCAACACATTTTCAGCTCTGATCTCCAGTATCTGCAGACCTCACTTTCTCCTCATAAAAGATGAGCCTGTGTAAAGATTCTATCTTAATATTGTTCTGTTTTTTTGATTGTGAATTGAAATAGCTAAAGGATTATCTTAGAAACAAAGAATTGTTGAAGCATTGCTGCACTTTTTAAAAGCATTGTGTGTACTGCTTACACAATTAGGAGTTTATAAAGAGGAGTGGGATTAGAGTTTTAACATGTAGATTATATGCTGAAGGTTCATAATTATTTATCTGTAGCTACAGTATTTATTTGGGATAAATAGTCATTCTTGTTAAGTACAGAAGCCTGGTCTATGTTTTTTTGTCAACCTGTGTATGAAAAACAGGTAAATTGAGGAATTTTATGGAATTTTAATTTTGTGATGACTCTGAAAATAGTGAGGCTTGATTTCCAGTATGCTCCATCAGTGGGTGGGGTGACACCTAGCATTTGTGTGGCAAGAATGTTACTTACCACTTTCCAGACCAAGCTTGGATATTATCCAGATCTTTGGACTTAGATAGCTTCAGTATCTGAGGAGTTCAGAATGTACAATCATCACTGAACATCCCCACTTCTGACCTTATGAAGCAGGGAAGATGAAGCAACTGAATTCTCTACAGTACCCTAAACAACAGTTTCCAAACCCATGGCTGCGAGAAGGAAAGGGACAGCAGATGCAATAGGAAACTACCCCCTGCAAGTTCCCCTCCAAAGCACTCACCATTCTGACTTGAAAATCTACTGCTGTTCCTTCTGTGCCAATATGTAAAAATATATAGAATTTTAGAGTAAAAGAATTTTTAACAGCATGGAGAAAAGCTCTTCAGCTCGTTATGTCTGCACTGGTCATCAAGCTTTGAAACTTAGAAAGTAGGAGCAGGAGTCGACCAATTGGCCCATCGAGCCAATATGATCTTGGCTGATCATCCAACACAATGCTAAATTCCTTGTATCTCTCCATCCCCCATGATAGCTTTAATACCTAAAAAAGTATTCAATTTCTACTGGATTTAAAATAATGTTGGAAAAGGATAGACCAGATCTAAAAGTTGAAGTTCTAAATTGGAGAAAGGCCAATTTTGACGGTATTAGGCAAGAACTTTCAAAAGCAGATTGGGGGCAGATGTTCGCAGGTAAAGGGACGGCTGGAAAATGGGACGGCTTCAGAAATGAGATAATAAGAATCCAGAGAAAGTATATTCCTGTCAGGGTGAAAGGGAAGGTTGGTAGGTATAGGGAATGCTGGATGACTAAATAAATTGAGTTTGGTTAAGAAAAAGAAGGAAGCATATGTCAGATATAGACAGGATAGATCGAGTGAATCCTTAGAAGAGTATAAAGGAAGTAGGAGTATACTTAAGAGGGAAATCAGGAGGGCAATAAAGGGACATGAGATAGCTTTGGCAAATAGAATTAAGGAGAAGCCAAACAGTTTCTACAAATACATTAAGGACAAAAGGGTAACGATGGAGAGAATAGGGCCCCTCAAAGATCAGCAAGGCGGCCTTTGTGTGGAGCCGCAGAAAATGGGGGAGACATTAAATGAGTATTTTGCATCAGTATTTACTGTGGAAAAGGATATGGAAGATATAGACAGTAGGGAAATAGAGCTTAAAAGTGTGTTGCTGGAAAAGCGCAGCAGGTGAGGCAGCATCAAAGGAGAAGGGGAAATCAATGTTTCGGGCATAAGCCCTTCTTCAGGAATGATGGGGGGTGTGCCAAGCAGGCTAAGATAAAAGGTACGGAGGAGGGACTTGGGGGAGGGGCGTTGGGAATGCGATAGGTGGAAGGAGGAAAGGGTGAGGGTGATAGGCCGGAGAGAGGGTGGGGCGGAGAGGTCGGGAAGAAGATTGCAGGTCAAGAAGGCGGTGCTGAGTCTGAGGGCTGGGACTGAGAAAAGGTGAGGACAGGGGAAATGAGGAAGCTGGAGAAATCTGCATTCATCCCCTGTGGTTGGAGGGTTCCTAGGAACCTTTTCTCAGTCCCAACCCTCAGACTCAGCACCGCCTTCTTGACCTGCAATCTTCTTCCCGACCTCCTATCACCCTCACCTTAACCTCCTTCCACCTATCGCATTCCCAATGCCCCTCCCCCAAGTCCCTCCTCCCTACCTTTTATCTTAGCCTGCTTGGCACACCCTCCTCATTCCTGAAGAAGGGCTTATGCCCGAAACGTCGATTCTCCTTCCCCTTGGATGCTGCCTGACCTGTTGCGCTTTTCCAGCAACACATTTGTAAGCTCTGATCCCTAGCATCTGCAGTCCTCACTTTCTCCTGTAGGGAAATAGATGGTTACATCTTGAAAATGTCCATATTACAGAGGAGGAAGTGCTGGAGGTCTTGAAACGGATAAAGGTGGATTAATCCCCAGGACCTGATCAGGTGTACCCGAGAACTATGTGGGAAGCTAGAGAAGTGATTGCTGGGCCTCTTGCTGAGATACTTGTATCATCGATAGTCACAGGTGAGGAGCCGGAAGACTGTAGGTTGGCAAACGTGGTGCCACTGTTTAAGAAGGGCGGTAAAGACAAGTCAGGGAACTATAGACCAGTGAGCCTGACCTCGGTGGTGGGCAAGTTGTTGGAGGGAATCCTGAGGGACAGAATGTACATGTATTTGGAAAGGCAAGGACTGATT
>NC_057713.1:2200718-2227547 GCF_004010195.1 Chiloscyllium plagiosum
AGTGGCAGATGGAGTTTAATTCAGATAAATGCGAGGTGCTGCATTTTGGGAAAGCAAATCTTAGCAGGACGTATGCACTTAATGGTAAGGTCCTAGGGAGTGTTGCTGAACAAAGAGACCTTGGAGTGCAGGTTCATAGCTCCTAGAAAGTGGAGTCGCAGGTAGATAGGATAATGAAGAAGGTGTTTGGTATGCTTTCCTTTATTGGTCAGAGTATTGAGTACAGGAGTTGGGAGGTCATGTTGCAGCTGTACAGGACATTGGTTAGGCCACTGTTGGAATATTGTCTGCAATCCTGGTCTCCTTCCTATCGGAAAGACGTTGTGAAACTTGAAAGGGTTCAGAAAAGATTTACAAGGATGTTGCCAGGGTTGGAGGATTGGAGCTACACGGAGAGGCTGAACAGGCTGGGACTGTTTTCCCCGGAGTGTCGGAAGCTGAGGGGTGACCTTTAGAGGTTTACAAAACTATGAGGGGCATGGTTAGGGTAAATAGGCAAAGTCTTTTCCTTGGGATTGGGGAGTCCAGAAGTAGAGGGCATAGGTTTAGGGTGAGAGGAGAAGATATAAAAGAGACCTACGGGGCAACTTTTTCATGCAGAGGGTGGTACGTGTAAGGAATGAGCTGCCAGTGGAAGTGGTGGAGACTGGTACAATTGCAACAGTTAAGAGGCATTTGGATGGGTATATGAATAGGAAGGGTTTGAAGGGATATGGGCCGCGTGCTGGCAAGTAGGACTAGATTGGGTTGGGATATCTGGTCGGCATGGACGGGTTGGACCAAAGGATCTGTTTCCATGCTGTACATCTCTATGACTCTAATATACTCAGTGACCAAGAAAGAATTCCATAAGTTGACCACCATCTGATTGAAGAAATATTTCCTCATCTCAGTCCTAAGGTATCCTAGCTCTCGACTCCCCAAGGGAAAACATCTTCCTTCCATCTTGACTGTCCAGCTCTATTAATGTTTCAATTATAACCCCTCCTATTTTTCTGAACTCTTGTGAAAACGGCCTTGTCGAACCAATCTCTCCTCATACAACAGTGCTGCTATCTCTGTGTCAGCCTAGTGAACGTCTGCAGCACTACATCTATGGCAACTATATTCTTTCTTAGGAAGGGAGACCAACTCTGCACAGATTATTTCAGGCGTGACCTCACCAAGGCCCTGCAGTAAGACATTCCTACTTTAGAACACTAATCCTCTTGCAATAAAGACCCACGGACCATTTGCCTTCCTAACTGCTTGCTGCACCTGCTTGTCTACTTGTACAAAGTCACTCAGATCCCTTTGTACATCCACACCTCTCAACAAAACACCAGTTTAATAATATTCTTCCTTTCCGTTTTTCAGACTGAAATGTACAACTCCACATTTATTCATGTTTCTGAAAATATTGAGCAAAGGCATTCTCCTGCATTTTCCTGGGTCAGTACATATCTCTCACCCAACATCATTCAACAGCAGAGAATCCTGGACCATGATCGCTTTGTTGTTTTTCGGAGTTTATCTTGTGCATATTGACAGTGACATTTCTTACATTACAACAATGGTTCATTTCAGAGCTATTTAACGCAGGCAAGTTGATTTAGCATTTCATGAGGGGAAAGTCATGATAGAATTTAAATCTTCACTTTTCTTTTCATTCCAAAGGCTCATTGCATTTCAGAGGAACAACGGGATAGCCCATTGCACAACCAGATCAGTCTGCACTCTGTGCCCTCAAACTCTGTCTCCTTTGAGATGAGGGGGGGGGGGGGGGGGGGAGAAGGATGACATGAAGAGGATGCAGTGTGGTGAAAGAGGAACAGCTCCACCAATCAGAGTTTCGCCACAATGTGGTTTCCTCTTGTATTTTGTGCTGTTTGTCGTTGAATATGAGGAAACTTCTGTCAATCTTTTTTGATGGGAAGTCATATGACAGCTTTGTTCCTAAACATATTGAACTAACCGCTCTTCCTGTTTTCTTGCCTGAGACCATTCACTGTGTGCACTCTTGCACCAGGGCTGAGTGTTTCTGGAAGCTCACAGTATATCCCCCATAAGACCCAGCAAACACCCAAACCTGGAAAAAAACCTTGCAGGCAGAGAAAGGCAACAAGCTGATCAATACATAAAAGGAGTGGGGGGGGCGGGGGGGGGAAAATCGGGGAAAAGCATTGCTCATGAGGGGTTACAATGGCACCAGAACTGAGGTTCAATGGATAGCACTTACTTTTCGAGCTCTGAAGCTCATGGAATCCAGCCCCAAACCTGACACTTGAGCATTAAACCGAAGCCCACACTCTCATACTGAGGGAGCGCCGCACTGTCGGAGGGTCAGTGCTGAGGGAGCGCCGCACTGTCGGAGGGTCAGTGCTGAGGGAGCGCCGCACTGTCGGAGGGTCAGTGCTGAGGGAGCGCCGCACTGTCGGAGGGTCAGTCAGTGCTGAGGGAGCGCCGTACCGTCAGAGGGTCAGTGCTGAGGGAGCGCCGTACCGTCAGAGGGTCAGTGCTGAGGGAGCGCCGTACCGTCAGAGGGTCAGTGCTGAGGGAGCGCCGTACCGTCAGAGGGTCAGTGCTGAGGGAGCGCCGTACCGTCAGAGGGTCAGTGCTGAGGGAGCGCCGCACTGTCAGAGGGTCAGTGCTGAGGGAGTGCCACACTGTCAGAGGGTCAGTGCTGAGGGAGCGCCGTACCGTCAGAGGGTCAGTGCTGAGGGAGCGCCGCACTGTCAGAGGGTCAGTGCTGAGGGAGTGCCACACTTTAGGAGGACCAGTGCTGAGGGAGCACTGTAGTCTCTGAGGGTCAGTGCTGAGGGAGTGCCGCACAGTCGGAGGCTCAGTGCTGAGTGAGTGCCGCACTGTCGGAGGCTCAGATCTGAGGAAGCGTTGCACTGTCAGAGGGTCAGTGCCATGGAAGTGCCGCACTGTTGGAGGGTCAGTTTGGAAGACAAGCTGCACTTTTGAAGGGTCAGTGCTCTATGGGACAACCAGTCTGAGGGGGCATTGCTCTGTTGGCTTGTTAGTGCTGAAGGATTTGTAAAAATTCTTTGATGACAGGGATAGCACTCATTATCTATTCCTAGTTGCTATTGAGAAAGTCGTGGTGAGTTGCCTTTTTGAACAGCTGCAGCTCTTAAGGTGTGTAACACCCACAATGCTGTTTAAGAGGGAGTTCCAGGATTTTGACCCAGTGCCACTGAAGTAACAACAACAGAATTTCAAGTCAGGATGTTGAGTGGCTTGGAGGGGAACTTGGTGGGATGGTGTCCCCTACTGCATTTGTCCTTTTAGATAGTACTGGGGATTGTGGATTTGGAAGGTGCTGTCTAAGGTGCCTCAGCAAATGTCAGCAATGCACCTTGTACATAGTACACGACTGCTACTGAGTGTCAGTGATGGAGGAAGTGAATGTTTGTGAATGTGGTGCCAATCAAATGGGCTGCTGGTCCTGATGGTGTCAAGCATCTTGGGTGTTCTTGGAGCTGCACTCATCCGAGCAAGTGGGGAGCATTCCATCATACACCTGACTTATGCCTTGTAGCTGACGAATAGGCTTTGGGGAGTGAGTCATTCAGTGCGGGATTCCTAGCCTATGTATATGGCCAGTCTAGTTGAATTTCTGGTCAATGGTAACCCCTAATATATTGATTGTACAGGATTCAGTGATGGTAATGCCAGGGAATGTCAGGGGCAAAGGCTAGATTATCTCTGATAGTCATTGTCTGGCATTTGTGTGGCACGTAAAGCCTAAGCCTGGATACTGTTGCATTTGAACACGGACTGCTTCAGTATCTGAGGAGTTGCCAATGGTGTTGAACATTGTGAAATCATCAGAAAACATCCCCACTTCTGACCTTCTGGTGGAGGGAAGGTCATTGATGAAGCAGCTGAAGATGGTTGCATCTAGGACACTCCCCGAAGGAACTGCTGCAGGGATGTTCTGGAGCTGAGATGACTGACCTCCAATAACCATAACCAGGTCTGACTCCAACCAGCAGACAGGTTGCCCCTGATGCCCATTGATTCCAGTTTTGCTAAGGGTCCTTGATACCAGTAGATGGTAAAATGTAGCCTTGATGTCAAGAGTTGTCACTCTTTTGTTTGAACCAAGGCTGTAATGAGGTCAGAAGCTGAGTGGCCCCGGTGGAACCCAAACTGGGTGTCACTGAGCAGGTTATTGCTGAGCAGGTGCTGCTTGATAGCACTGTTGGTGACATTTTCCATCACTTTACTGATGGTTGAGAGTAAATTGATGGGGTGGTAATTGACTTGGTTGGATTTGTCCTTTTGTACAAGGAGTAATTTTCCAGGGTGTCGGATCATTGAAGAATGAGAGGCGACCTTACTGAAGCATACAAGATTTTAGATTAGATTAGATTACAGATTAGATTACATTAGAGTGGGGAAACAGGCCCTTTGGCCCAACAAGTCCACACTGACCCGCCGAAGCGTAACCACCCATACCCCTACATTTACCCCTTACCTAACACTACGAGCAATTTAGCATGGCCAATTCACCTGACCTTGCACATCTTTGGACTGTGGGAGGAAACCGGAGCACCCGGAGGAAACCCACGCAGACACGGGGAGAACGTGCAAACTCCACACAGACAGACAGTTGCCTGAGGCGGGAATTGAACCCAGGTCTCTGGCGCTGTGAGGCAGCAATGCTAACCACTGTGCCACCCACTAAGGGGACTTGACAGAGAAAATGTGAAAAGGAGGAGTATAATCTCAGAATAAGGGGCTGCACATTTAAGACTGGGAGTAGTGAATTTGTAGAATTCTTTAATGGAGAGGACTGTCAAGCATGGGTCATTAAGTATATTCAAGGCTGAGGTAAACACATTTTTAATTAGTTAGGGAATCAACAGTTCAAGGGAACAGGCAGGAAAATGGAGTTGATAATTATCAGATCAGCAATGATGTTATTGAATGGCACAGCAGACTTGATGGGCTGAACGACGTGATGGTCTGATGCCAATGTTGGAGTGATACCGGAACAGCTTGGTTCGGCGCAAATCAAGTTTTGGAGAACAAGTTTTCAACTTTGTTGCCAGAGCCTATACTTTGCAGTATCCAGAGTCTCCATCTGTTTCTTAATATAACAAGGAGTGATCACTGTTCTGATGAAGAGACATCAGACTTGAAATGTTAACTCTGTTTTCTCCCCATGATGCTGCCAGACTGTGGAGTTTTTCCATTCAAAACTGGATGTGGCAGGACTGCAGTGCTTAGAACTGATACATTGGTTGTGGATTAGCACACAAGTAATCCTTCATTGGGTAAGCTTGTTGCTTCTCCTGTCACAGCTCCCTGGCACCCTCCATTAAACCAATGCATCTGCTGTCTTTGTCCTTCTAGGTGGTAGAGGTTGCAGGTTTGGAAGGTATGTGAGAGAAGCCTTAGTGAATTGTTGCATTGCATCTTGTAAATGACACACACTGTTGTCAGTGTGTGTTACTGGTGAAGAAAATAAATGTTGAGAGTGGGGGATTGGGTGCCAATTAAGTAGGTTCCTGAATTGTGTCGAGCTTCCTGAATGTTATTGGAGCTGCATTCATCCAAGCAACAGAACATTCCTCTTCTTCGTCAATTTCTTTTCTTCGATTTTTCACTTCAAATTTCTTTTTGTTTCTACTTACCTTCCATCCTCAGACAGCATCACTGGCAGTGAGTTGACCCAGCGAGGACACTATACAAAGGCCAGAGTAGAACTTAAGTGAGGCGCAGCACGGACTTGAGGTCACCAAGCTCCAAGGTGAAGATCAGAATGGACTCCCATCCTCACGCTGAGGCCCAGTGCAGACTGCCATCCTCACGCTGAGGCCCAGTGCAGACTGCCATCCTCACGCTGAGGCCCAGTGCAGACTGCCATCCTCACGCTGAGGCCCAGTGCAGACTGCCATCCTCACGCTGAGGCTAGGCCAGACTTCCATCCTCACGCTGAGGCTAGGCCAGACTCCCATCCTCACGCTGAGGCTAGGCCAGACTCCCATCCTCACGCTGAGGCCCAGTGCAGACTGCCCTCCTCACGCTGAGGCTAGGCCAGACTCCCATCCTCACGCTGAGGCTAGGCCAGACTCCCATCCTCACGCTGAGGCCCAGTGCAGACTGCCATCCTCACGCTGAGGCCCAGTGCAGACTGCCATCCTCACACTGAGGCTAGGCCTGACTGCCACCCTCACGCTGAGGCCCAGTGCAGACTGCCATCCTCACGCTGAGGCTAGGCCAGACTTCCATCCTCACACTGAAGCTAGGCCAGACTCCCATCCTCACGCTGAGGCTAGGCCAGACTGCCATTCTCACGCTGAGGCTAGGCCAGACTGCCATCCTCACGCTGAGGCTAGGCCAGACTGCCATCCTCACGCTGAGGCCCAGAGCAGACTGCCATCCTCACGCTGAGGCTAGGCCAGACTCCCATCCTCACACTGAAGCTAGGCCAGACTCCCATCCTCACGCTGAGGCTAGGCCAGACTGCCATCCTCACGCTGAGGCCCAGTGCAGACTGCCATCCTCACGCTGAGGCTAGGCCAAACTGCCATCCTCACGCTGAGGCCCAGTGCAGACTGCCATCCTCACGCTGAGGCTAGGCCAGACTCCCATCCTCACGCTGAGGCTAGGCCAGACTGCCATCCTCACGCTGAGGCTAGGCCAGACTCCCATCCTCACGCTGAGGCCCAGTGCAGACTGCCATCCTCACGCTGAGGCTAGGCCAGACTGCCATCCTCACGCTGAGGCCCAGTGCAGACTGCCATCCTCACGCTGAGGCTAGGCCAGACTCCCATCCTCACGCTGAGGCCCAGTGCAGACTTCCATCCTCACGCTGAGGCTAGGCCAGACTGCCATCCTCACGCTGAGGCTAGGCCAGACTGCCATCCTCACGCTGAGGCCCAGTGCAGACTGCGATCCTCACGCTGAGGCTAGGCCAGACTGCCATCCTCACGCTGAGGCTAGGCCAGACTGCCATCCTCACGCTGAGGCTAGGCCAGACTTCCATCCTCACACTGAGGCTAGGCCAGACTTCCATCCTCACACTGAGGCTAGGCCAGACTCCCATCCTCACACTGAGGCCAGGCCAGACTCCCATCCTCACACTGAGGCCAGGCCAGACTCCCATCCTCACGCTGAGGCCCAGAGCAGACTGCCATCCTCACGCTGAGGCCCAGTGCAGACTGCCATCCTCACGCTGAGGCTAGGCCAGACTGCCATCCTCACACTGAGGCCCAGTGCAGACTGCCATCCTCACGCTGAGGCTAGGCCAGACTGCCATCCTCACGCTGAGGCCCAGTGCAGTCTCCCATCCTCACGCTGAGGCCCAGTGCAGACTGCATCTTTTTTTTTGGAATGCTCTGTTTTAGAAAGACAGTAACGCTGAATCTTTCACTTTGTTTCCTTATTTTTCTAATTTATATGATTTTGTACTTAATCACCTTTGTACCTAAGATGGTGCCAGCAATGTTGACTTTGTACATTTTTCACCAGCAATGTGTTCCTGTACTTGAGTACATGTGAGAGTAAAATCTAATTTTAATTCTAATTCTGAACAGTATTCCAGCACACTCCTGACTTCTGCCTTATCAACAGTGGACATGTTCTGGGGAGTCAGAAGGTGAGTTATTCACTGCAGAATTCTTAACCTATTCTGACTTGGCTATAGTGCCCAGACTTGAGCTGACAGATCTGTTTGAAGTCTGTCCTATTTAGCAAAGTGTTAGTGTCAAACAACATGATGGCTGGTAACCTCAATGTGAAGGCAGAACACTATCTCCATGTGGTGGCTTTTGCTATTGATACTCTAACAGAAAGATATAATTTCAACAGGAGCTGATGAAGGGCATAGATAGATTTCTCCCTTTTATTGGTTCTCTGACCACATGTTGCAGACCCAGTCTAGCAGTTACATCCTTCAGTACGCAGACAATGGTGTTGCTACTGAGCTACTCTGGGATGAACATGGAGGCCCCCCCCACCCAGAACATGCCATGTCTTTGTCACCTTTAGTGCTTCCTCCAAATGGTGTTCAACATGGAAGCTAATTCACGTTACAAACCAGACAGGGAGAAACTGTCCCTGCTGGTGAAGGGATCAGGAATGAGGGGGCACACCTTAAAATGATTGGGAAAGGAAACAAAAATGACAAGCAGAAACTAAAGTGTGGATGCTGTGTTTTGGGCCCATATCATGAAAACTGCTGGATTATTTTAAAAGCCAGGCCATGCAAGGTACAACCTGACACCTGCACCAGGTCTGGCAATTCGGGCTGCAAATTGCTAGTTTGAATGCATTCTGAGAATTGTACTCTGACTTCCTAGCCTTGCGCAACTTGACTACTGCGCTACCATATATGGTCACAATTTTAAGTCGGGCAGCACAATGGTTCGTGATGAAACAGGATAACCACAAAAGCGAACTTACAACACTTTGAGGGTTCAACCAATGTAACACAGTTTGCTGAGGGTTCCAAACCATTCGACAAAGGGGAAAAGAGATTGATCAGCTCATCACAAAAACCAACACCAAAAAAAATGCTAATATAGTTAAACATCCTCGGGCAATTTACATGAGCATTGTCAAATACGATTTGAAACAAGCCATATAAGGAAATATTAAGGCAAGTGACTCAAAGCTTGCTCAAAGAGACAGGAGAATGTAAAAAGGAGAAGTAGGCTTATGACTGATGTCAAATGGATAATAAGATTGAGAAACAAGTCCTTTTTTAATTTATCAATTCATAAGATGTGGGTGTTACTGGCATCCTAAATGTCCTGCTGAAGATGATGGTGAGCTGCCTTAGTCATAGAGATCTACAGCACAGAACACGGGTCTTTGGCCCAGCCAGCTGACCACTCAAACCCATAGCCTGGTATGCCTTGGCACATCTAAATCCATCTTCAATGCTCTGAGGGTTTCTGCGTCTACCAGCTTTACAGACTGTGAGTTCTAGAATACCAACCACCTTCTGGGTGAAAACACTTTTCCTCATATCCCCTCTAAACCTACTGCTCCTTACTTTGCCTCAGTCATTGATCCCTCCACCAAAAGTTCCTCCTACCTACCCTATCTATTGGAGGAACAACACCTCATCTTCCACCTGGGTAGCCAATAGCCTAGAGGACTCAACATTGAGATCTCCAATTTCATATAACCTCCCTTCCCATCCCATCCCCTGACTCCCTTCCCAGCCCCTCCCCCTTCGCTTCCATTCCTCTCATCCACCCTTCCTTCCAGCTACCAACTGGATTAATTACCCCCACTGACCAACCAGGTCTTACCCTCTACCTGCCTTCACCTATCCCCACCTCACCACCCTGCCCCCCCGTGCCCTTTATCTGCAGCTCCCCTTACATCCACCCACATTCCTGAGGAAAGGTTACACCCGAAACGTTGACTTCTCCACCTCCTGACGCTGCCTGGCCTGCTGTGTTCTTTCAGCCTCCTGCTTGTCTACCTTGGATTCCAGCATCTACAGTATTTTTATTTCTACCTTACCTATGCCCCTTATAATAATTTTTTTTACATCTAATCATGTCCCCTTCCATCTTCTTTGTGCTAAGGAAAACCACCCTAGTCTGTCGAATCTCTCTTCATTACTGAAACTTTCTAGCCCAGACAACATCCTGGTAAATCTCCTCTGAACACATCTCCAGTGCTAATGCATCCTCCCTATAATGTGGATTCCAGAACTGTAAGCAATACTCTGGCCATGGCCGACTCAACATTTTATACAGTTCTGGCAAAACCTTTCTGCATTTAAATTCTACGCATCAGCTAATACTGTTAAGTATCCCATATGCATTCTATAACAACTTTATCTACCTGTACCACTACCTTAAGGGACCAGTAAATTATGGTTCTTATTCTGATTTCTAAGCCCACATTACCCCTCTGACTAGAGAACACCGACACAAATTATTCATTCAGAACCTTACCTACATCCTCTTTCCCTAATTATCCGTTTACCCTCAATGTATTCATGCTCCTGCCCAGAGCTCATCTGCTTCATTTGATTTTACATTTTTTCCTGCCTTCACAGCATTTTTTTCTTACTTTAATCTACTTACCCTCTGCGAAGAGATTGAGCCATCGTGAGGGACAGCGAGAGAGCGCAGAGGAGAGAAAGACAGCAAGCCAAATACAGAGGGGTTTGAGCCAAATGTTGCCTGGATGGAAAGTCTCAGTTATAAGGAGAAACTGGAGAGGCTGTGTTTGTTTTCTTAGGAGCAAAGGAGGCTGAGGGAGAATCTGATTGAGGTATACAAAATTATTAGAGGCACAGACACTGTAGATCATGAGGATTTTTTCCTCATGGCAGACATGGCTAAGACCAGAGGCCACAATTTTAAGGTGAGGACTAAGTGGCTTAGAGAAGATCGGAGAAAAACAATTCACCTGTAAGGTAGTAGAAGTATGAAACATGCTGCCTAAGAGGGTGTTGGAAGCAGGTACTCTCAACATTTAAGAAGCATTCATATGATCAATTAAAATGCCACGGCATGGTGGGCTATGGACCAAGTGCAGGCAATGATATTAGTGTAGTTTGTTCTTTGCTGGTCAGTATAGACATGGTAAGCCAAAGGGCCTGTTTCTATGTTGTATGACTCTATGGAATTTAGTGCAGGGAAGTGTGAGGCGATTCATTTTGGTAGGAAAAGCAAGGTCAGGTTATATAAAATAAACTGTCCAAATCTGTAGGACCTGTAGAAGCAGAGGGAAAGGGTGTATACGTACACAAATTGTCAAAGGTGGCAGGACAGGTTGAAAAACTAGTTAAAACATTATATAATCAAGATGGGCATATAGTACACAAGCAAAGAAGTTATGTTAAATCTGTAATTAAAAATTTACTGATTCTAAGAAAGAGGAACTTCAATTCTGAGGCTCAATGGAGAAGTGGGGACTGTTTCTTTGGAGAACAGAAAGTTGAAAAGAGATTTAATAGAAGTTTGGAAAATTGAGGGGGCCCTAGATAAATTGGAATGGGAAATTCCATTGGGGGAACAGGTGCGGCCAAGAAGACACAAATTTAAGGTAATTGGCAAAAAGAAACAACGGCAACATAAGGAAAACCATTTTCACACAGCAAGTGGTTTGGATTACGGATGCACCAAAATAAAACAGAAGGTGTTGGAGACTTAGCAGGTTGGCAACATCTGTGGAGAGAGAGTTAGAATTAATGTTTGGAGTCTGGCATGTCTCTTCAGAAATTCTTTCACTCCTTCAGATGTGACGAAGAGTCTTTGGACTTGAAATGTTAACTTGGTTTCTCTCTCATAGGTGCTGTCAGATTTACAGAGCTTCTCTTGCACTTTGTTTTTATTTCAAATCTCCAGCATCTGCGCATTTATTTTGGAATGCTTTGCCTGAGTGTCTTGGAGAATGATTCAGACAAGGCCTTAGAAAGGAAATTGGATCATTATCTGAGAAGTGGAAAATTGAAGGGTTATGGGAGGAGACAGGGCAGTTGCTACTGGCTGAATTCTCCTTCAGAGGGCCAGCATAGACAGAATGGCTTGCAGGATTGTAATAATCCGTAGATTCTAGAGAGGTGAATAGCTTAAAGGAGAGAATCCTACAATTTAGAGTCTCAGCAGCTGACGGCACAATGATGCCGTTATTAAAAATGGGTGTGTGTAAGAGGTCAAAGTTGGAGTTTTGCAGAGATCTTGTGGAATCATAGGACTGGAAGGATTTACAGAGACAGGGAGGGTAATGGTGGAATTTAAACACAGGAGAATTGTATGTTTGAGAGGTCACCAAAACTTGACATGGCGTGGGTCAGAGAGCCACATGTGTAGCAGGTGAATGGGATCAGATGCAACTTGTTTTTTAAAATTCTTTCATTGGAGGTGGATGTCATTGGCAATCACATGTAGACCAGGCTGGGTAAGGATGGCAGACTTTCTTCACTTGAAAGATATTAGTGAACCAGCTGGGGATTTTAACAATAAAATATTATTTCTTTATTTTCATTTTTTGATGAATTAGTCAAGCCCATAGCTGCTGCAATGGGATTTGATACATTAGCTTGGACCTCCCATTAATGAGTCCAGTGATATTATCACTACACCACCATCACCCTCTGTTGTCAATTTTTATGAACAACATGGTTGAAAGATGGCATCCTGCCAAGCACAGCATTAGGAACCTCGATCACTGAAGATGACGACACGGGACATCACAAAAATCGCTGGGGAAAGGAGAGTCATAGAGAGTGAGAGAGTCGTAGAGATGTACTGCACGGAAACAGACCCTTCGGTCCAACCCGTCCATGCCGACCAGATATCCCAACCCAATCTAGTCCCACCTGACAGCACCCGGCCCATATCCCTCCAAACCCTTCCTATTCATATACCCATCCAAATACCTTTTAAATGTTGCAAGTGTACCAGACTCCACCACTTCCTCTGGCAGCTCATTCCATACACGTACCACCCTCTGTGTGAAAAAGTTGTCCTTAGGTCTCTTTTATATATCTTTCCCCGCTCACCTTAAACCTATGCCCTCTAGTTCTGGACTCCCCGACCCCAGGGAAGGGATTTTTTCTATTTATCTTATCCATACCCCTCACGTTTTTATAAACCTCTAAGCTCACCTCTTAGCCTTCATGGTCCAGGGAAAACAGCCCCAGCTTATTCAACCTCTCCCTACACCTCAAATCCTCCAACCCTGGCAACATCCTTGTAAATCTTATCTAAACTCTTTCAAGTTTCACAACAGCCTTCCTATAGGTGGGATGCCAGAGTTGTGCACAATATTCCAAAAGTTGCCTAACCAATGTCCTGTACATCCGCAACATGACCTCCCAACTCCTGTACTCAATACTCTGACCAATAAAGGAAAGCATACCAAACGTCTTCTTCACTATCCTATCTACCTGTGACTTCACTTTCTAGGAGCTATGAACCTGCACTCCAAGGTCTCTTTGTTCAGCAACACTCCCCAGGACCTTACCATTAAGTGTATAAGTCCTGTTAGCAACTCAAAACGGGCATCCATGAGACAATACCACCAACAATAGCAGAATTGTATTCAGTCACAATCCGTAACAACATGGCCTGGCAGATCTCCCACTTTACCATTACCACCAAGCCAGGAGATCAATCCTGGTTCGATGCAGGAAAGCATGCCAGGAGTAGCATGAGGCATAACATAAATAGAATACTACACATGAAGCTACAATACTGGATTACTTCCATGCCAAAAAGGAGATGCAGCCTGCGTTACACATTTGAAATTCAAATTCAGTATGAACCTAATATTAAAATCTCAATAAAGTTGCCAAATTCCCAGAGATCCATAGGACTAGGGGATTTCAATGTCTATGACCAAGAGTGGCTTGGTAGCAGTACTACTGACCGAGCTGGTCGGGTCCTAAAGGACATAGCTGCTGGACTGGGTCTGCAGCAGATGGTGAGGGAACCAGCAAGAGGAAAAAACATACTTGACTTCATCCTTGCCAATCTGCCGACTGCAGATACATCTATCCATGACAGTATCGGTAAGAGCCACCACTGCACAGTCCTTGTAGAGGTGGAGTCCTGGCTTCACACTGAGAATAACTTCCATCGTGTTGTGGGACACTATCATCGTGCTAAATGGGACAGACTTTGAACAGATCTAGCAACACAAGACCGGGCATCCATGAGGCACTGTGGGCCATCAACAGCAGCAGAATTATATTCCAGTGTAGTTTACAACTTCATGGCACAGCATATCCCCTACTCAGCCATTGCCATCAAGCCAGGGGATCAACCTTAGTTCAATGGACAATGCAGGATGGCATGCCTGGAGCAGCATGAGGCATGCCTAAAACTGAAGTGTCAGCCGAGTGAAGCTACCAAACAAGACCACTTGCATGCTAGATTGCATGAGCAAAACAAATAACAGGCAGAAGTAAGAGATCCCATGACCAATGGATCAAATCTAAGCTCTGCACTCCTGCCACGTCCAGTCATCAATTGTGATAGACAATAAAACAGTTAACAGGAGAAGAAGACTCAAGAAAGATCTGCACCTTCAATGATGGGAGTGCCCAGTACATGCGTCTGTCCACAGGCTCCTCCTGTGCTTTCCAGCATCACAAATGCCAGCATTGCACCAATTCACCTTCAACATTCACCCCTCCAGCACTGACACTCAGGAGCAGCAGTGTGCACTATCTACAAGATGCACTGCAGATAATAACCAAGCCTCCTTAGATAGAATCTTCCAAACCCACAACCATATAGAAGGACAAGAACAGCAAATGCATGGAAACCTGTGAGTTCCTGTTCAAGCTACTTACCATCCTGTGTTGGAAATATATCAATCCATTCCTTCACTGTTGCTGGGTCTAAACCCTGGGATTCCCTTCCTTATAACATTGTGGGTCTACCTTCACCAAATGCACTGCAGCTGTTTGAGAAGATGCTCATCACCACCTTCTCAAGGGCAATTATGAATGGTTATTAAGTAAGCCCAGGCAATAATACTATATCCAAAGAAATTGTTAAAATAAAATGGCCCACCGCTATCCTTGAAGAGTAGGGTAGTTATCTCTAGTATCCTGGTCAATATATGTCTTTCCATCAATGTAGCTAAAAACACAGCTGATTGTCACTTTATTGACTAACTTAACAGTGTTCATTGAGCAATTAACATTTGTGTAAGAGCTGACATATTAACATGGATAGTCAATTGGGTAGCTCACAGGAACCAGAGAGTGTGAATAGAAAATGAGGAGTCTACAAAGGGACATAGCCATAGTCCCACTCTCTCATTGGACAGTGAGGACTGGTGGCAGGTTTAACCTGAGAGTCACCAGACCTCAGGTAATGAGTGAGGCCAAGAAGGTGGGACCTTCATGATGACCTCAGCTGGAGCAGGAATTGAACACACACTACTGGTGTCAATCTGTATTGTAAAGCAGCCATCCAGCCAATTGAGCTAACCAAACGGCCTACTCCTATCTCCATTTATAAGTTTACATGTGCTATTGTGAGATCTTGCTGTGCATAAAATTGCCACTGTATTTCCCACACTATAACAGTGATGAGACTTCAAAAGACACCTTGAGATGAAGGGCACTATAGAATTCCTTCCACATTGAACAGATTAGGTGAAAAGGGTGTGGCTGGTTGACTGACTGTAAATCCTGGTAGTTCCTCAATATTTATCACCAGCACCTATTGACAGTTGAGCTTTGCTATCCTTCTCTCTGGTTCCTGTTTGTGTTGTAGGATCCTTTGTGTTCCCTGAAGTTAACTTTTTTCTAGCCTGGGCCAAAGATTCCCCTTGAGCCTGGTCACTGGTCCCACCATTCAACAAAAAGGCAAACTGTCTGGAGTTTCTCAAGGAGTAACTGTCTGGCAACAAATGACTGCACTCACTTTGACAGATTAAGGTGGGTGGCACGGTGGCTCAGTGGTTAGCACTGCTGCCTCACAGCACCAGGGACCCAGGCTCGATTCCAGCCTCGTGTGACTGTCTGTGTGGAGTTTGCACATTCTTCCCCTGTCTGCGTGGGTTTCCTCCCACAATCTAAAGGTGTGCAAGTTAGGTGAACTGGCCACACTAAAATTGCCCATAGTGTTCAGGGATGTGTAGGTTAGGTGCATTAGTCAGAGGTAAATATAGGGTGGGTTACTCTTTGGAGGGTCGGTGTGGACTTGTTGGCCTGAAGGGCTTGTTTCCACGCTGTAGGGAATCTAATTAATTCTAAACAAAAATAAAGGAGCAGATTTTCAGAATGTCAAGAGACTAGGTATTCAGAAAGACCTGACTGTACTTCAGATTTAACATCCCTTATGAAGTAAAATAAAGAACACCAGGCAATGGGATGGTAAAGTACATGTAAGAGCAGAGTAGGGAGGGCACACGAGGACAGTGACAAGAAAAACAGAGGTATACGAAAGTTTTCATGGCTTGGTATCCCAGAAACTGTGTTACAAATTAATCACAAATGGAGTCCATTAAGGGATGTGGGACCAAAAATTAAAAAATAAAAGTACCTTCATCTCCAGAATGCTTAGTTACCCTCAACTTATGCATCATAGAAATTAAACATACAAACTCTGAAAGCAATCAACAGGGAAAATGCTCTGTTAGCTTTCGTACAAGAGGGATTGGAGTACAACAGTGAATACACCTTACTGCAATGGTATAACAAGGACATTGGCAGGACTGTGAGTGGGGTTCTGTTTGCAACTTTGGCCTGTGTACGGTGTCTGATTGACTACAGCTGGCTTCGTCCCTGCCAGATCCCGTTCTCAAGTCTCAAATGGCCACTATCGTTTTGCTTTAATTTGGAAGATGTGAGTGTCACTGGCTGGGCCAGTATTTATTGCCAATCCCTAATCCCAGTTAATGACATTGCTGTGGGTCTGGAGTCACATGTAGCCAGACTTCCTTCCCTAAAGGACATTAGTGATCTATATGGGTTTTACAACAGTCAATTATTAAGACAGCATTTCTTCATTTTATTCAAATTTCACCATGGTGGGATTTGAACCTATGCCCTCCAGGGCTTACTGTGGGACTGAGGATTGCTAGATCATTAACATTGCAACTCTGCTGCCACCACTGCCCCCTCCCTTTAATGTAGGGGCGGACAGAGGAAATTCTTAAAAGACTCTTAGAATCTCTCCTAGATGTTTGGCAGCAATTGCCTTTTGTTTAAAATGGCACAACTTGTCTATTAATCTGCATTGCACCTTGAGTTCAATTGGTGATAAAAGGAATACTATTTCCATGCACTGAGAGCCCAGGCTCTGGGAATGTGCTGGAGATATGTTCAATCAAAGCATTTTAAAGTGACTGAATGATTATCTGAAAAGTGGACATTTGCAGACTACGGGGAAATATAAGGGAGTGGTACTTGGTGATTAGGTCTTAAAGTGAGACATATGGACATGATGAGATTAATTGTCTTCTATTGTGCAGGAACCATTCTATGATTCTGGCCCTGCCAATGACAATTCTGAGAATAGATTTAGTAATTACTCTCAATTGTTAGAGTTTTGTTCCATCTAGGAAGAACTCTGCGAACTGGGACGGCTGGTGTTGAACTGTCAGATAATCAGTGCTGAACAAGCGCTGCACTGTCGGACGGTCAGTGCAGAGGGAGTGCCTACTGTTGGAGGGTGGATGCTGAGGGAGTGCTGCACTGTTGGAGGGTCAATGCTGAGGGAGCACCGCATTGTTGGAAGGTCAGTGCTGAGGGAGTTTGAACTGTCGGAGGGTGAATGTTGAGGGAGTGCCACACTGTCGGAGGGTCTGCACTGAGGGAGCACCGCACTGTCGTAGGGTCTGCGCTGAGGGATTGCCGCTCTGTCAGAGGGTCAGTGCTGAGGGAGTGTCGTACTGTCGGAGGGTCAGTGCTGAGGGAGTGCCGTCCTGTCGGAGGGTCAGTGCTGAAGGAGTGTCGTACTGTCGGAGGATCAGTGCTGAGGGAGCGCCGCATTGTCAGAGGGTCAGTGCTGAGGGAGCGCCGCACTGTCGGAGGGTCAGTGCTGAGGGAGTGCCGCCCTGTAAGAGGGTCAGTGCTGAGGGAGTGTCGCACTGTCGGACGGTCAGTGCTGAGGGAGAGCCACACTGTCGGAGGGTCAGTGCTGAGGGAGTGCCGCCCTGTTGGAGGGTCAGTGCTGAGGGAGTGCCACACTGTCGGAGGGTCAGTGCTGAGGGAGCGCCGGACTGTCGGAGGGTCCACGCTGAGGGAGTGCCGCCCTGTCGGAGGGTCAGTGCTGAGGGAGTGTCGGAGGGTCAGTGCTGAGGGAATGCCGCACTGTCGGAGGGTCAGTGTTGAGGGAGTGCCTCACTGTCGGAGGGTCAGTGCTGAGGGAGTGCCGCACTATCAGTCAATGTCGAGGGGATGCCACGCTGTAGGAAAGTCAGTACTGAGGAAGAGCTGCACTGACAGAGGGTCAGTACTGAGGGAGACCCACATGATCAGAGAGTCAGTCTGAGGAAGTCTGACACCTTTGTATTGTCAATGTTGAGGGAAAGCTGCACTGTCAGAGCGTAAGTACAGAGGAAAAGCTGAGTTGTCAGAGGATAGTGCAGACACAGCATTGCACTGTTGGAGGATCAGTCCTGATCAAAGGAATACTGCACTTTGGACAGGCAGGACAGAAACTGTGTTGCACTATCAAAAGTCTCCTGCTTCAGATAGGACCATTAAACCAAGACTTAATGTGTTCTGACAAATTAATGTAAAAGATGTCCGGGCATTATTCAAAGGAGAACAGAATGTGTAGGTTAGTTTGAACTAGGATCAAAGGTTGGCACAACATCATAGGCCAAAAAGCCTGTACTGTGCTGTACTGTTCTATGTTCTATGTGTAGGGGAATTTGCTTCAGTGCAAATTAGCTGTTGTATTTTCTACAGTATAATATAACTGCATTTCAAAACTATTT
The DNA here is from genome assembly GCF_004010195.1 of Chiloscyllium plagiosum. Taxonomy (NCBI): domain Eukaryota; kingdom Metazoa; phylum Chordata; class Chondrichthyes; order Orectolobiformes; family Hemiscylliidae; genus Chiloscyllium; species Chiloscyllium plagiosum. The sequence goes on from NC_057713.1 coordinate 2,219,100, forward strand.
CATTGACTGTGAACCACTTCCAGAGAAGTGAGTACATGCTACAGTAACACCCATGTAAATTGTTTGCAGTAAGTTCTGGTGGGGAGAACAACAAATCACTCAGACTTAAAATATGAACTTTGGAAAAGGATACGCTATTGCAGTACAGATTACAAACCTGGTTTGCACAGCAGGAGGCCAATTTCCTCCCATCTTTCTCAACTCCCTGCCCTCACCACCTGCACTCTCTAGGCACTCACTGCAAGGGTGGAGCTCGAGATGCAAAATGATTCCAAAAATGTGGGCGACTTGAAAACTACCTCAAACTGTGCAATGACAGGTGAACACAAGTTGTTACCTTTCAGAGTGCCTCGGGGTAAGGAACCTGTCCTGGCGTAAGCAACAGCTACATTCAGCATTCCATACCTTATATGGCAGAAAATGCAAGCCCAGCGGATTGTTGTTGTAAGATCACCAGACAGGGGGTAGGGACTGATGGGGTGCTCCAGGTAAAAGGATTATTAAATGGGTGGATGCAATTCCAGCCTCCAAAGGAGATTAGGCGCATTCTTCAGCTAGTCAGCTTCCTGAGGCTGTTTTACCACTCAATAGCTGATCTGTATCTAAACTCCATTTAGCTGCCTTTGCTCAAATCAAGGGACAGAGATTAATTCTTTGTACCCTATCAATGCTTTGAAAATTTCCAGCATCTCAAATAGCTCACCCTTTAATCTTTTAAGGGAATGTGAACCTGGTCTTCTTAAACTGCCTTCATAATTTAACCCTTTTATCCCCAGTATCATTCTGGGTGAACCGGGGCTGCACCCCCTTCGAAGTCATTCTATCCATCATGAGGTGAAGTGCTCAGGACTGAGTGCAGGGATCACATGGAGTCTGACCAGAATGCTGCAACAGGGTTCTAATGAGAAATGGGAGCAGCACTAAGTCCTCTCTTTTGGTTATGAACCTCAAAGGACAACATTCCATGAGCCATTTTGATTGCTGTCCATGGGTCAGTGTGACGAGAATTGACATGACTTATTCACCCCTGACAGCGGGAAATGAGTGGCGCAATTTACGGTGAATGCCCAATTTCTCAATCTCTGTGGTTTGTTTGTGAGCAATGCCACAGAGAGTCAGCACTAAGGTGTCCACATAAATCCAGACAAAGGTGATAAATGTGATTGGGATGCTAATATTCCATTACAAGGTTGCTTGTGCTCTTTAGAACACTTTATGTTGCCAAAGTTGCATTAGTTGCAAGAAAATGATGGCAAATGGGACTAGATCAGTTTAAGATATCTGGTTGGCATGAACGAGTTGGACTGAAGGGTCTGTTTCCGTGCTGTATAACTCTATGCCTCTTTGACTCAGTAAAGGTCCACTTGGCTGATAATATTTCAAAGAACTGCAGATGTTTGAAATCTCAAACACACAAAAAAAAGAAATTGCTGAACAAACTTCAGAACAGTTCTTCAGTTCTGGAAAAGGGTCACTGGACTTAAAATGTTATCTCTGATTTCTCTCCACAGACGTTGCCAGAGCTGCTCAGTTTGAAATAACTCCACAGAGACTGGTATCCTGTCGCCAAGTTCACCTTTATTCACACGTGGCGAGTCCTTGACACTGATCCAGCTCCCTCAGAGCCAGCTCTCAGATTGAACAAAACCTCTGACACTCCTGTTTATATTTTCCTAACATGAATGAAGATAACTGACTAAAACCAGACTGAAACCTAAAAAATAGATTCAGTTGTAATTTCTCAAAGAGATTTGGGTAAACACTTTTAAAAGACATATTTGCAGGCACTGGAAAAAGAACAGGTGAATTGGGTATCTATTTCAGAAAGTAAGTGCTGGCAAGTTAGGCTGAAAATGCTTTAGATTATGTGAATGCGGTAATAAACTTAATTAACAAAAGCATTATACTTGTAAATAAACTTTAAAGTACAGAAGTTTTTTGCATTAAAATGAATGTCTTGACCATGTTTTTATTCCTTCCCGTTTTTTGTTACACCCCTGTTTATATCGGTCAGCCAGGGCTCCGTGATTGGACCAGATTAACAGACTCAATCAGGGAATTCATATTCTGTCCACCAGGCTGACCTCATGACAGTCACTACAAGTTCCTCCAGTAATTTCTGTATTTGTGTGTTTCATGAGTCTGATATCAGGTATGGAAGGACCGTCTTATGAGGAGTATTTGGGTATGTTGGGTTTGTACTCATTGGAGTTTAGAAGGATGAGAAGCAGCCTTATTGAAATATATAAGATCTTTCGAAGACTTGACAGGGTAAACATGGCTAGGTTGTTTCTCCTTTTGGGAGAGACCAGGACCAGAGGGTGTAATTTCTGAATAAGTGATTGCACATTTAAGACAGAGAAGAGGAGGAATGCCTTTTCTCGGAGGGCAGTGAATCTGGGGAATTCTTTGGCCACAGCTGTCAAAGCTGGGTCATTAAGTATATTCAAAGCTGAGACAGACAGGTTTTTAATTATTCAGGGAATCAAGGGTATGAGGAAACTGCAGGATTAACCATGATCTCATTCAATAGTGAAACAGATTTAAAGGGCTGCTCCTATGTGTTATGGTCTTAATGTACATTACAAATACAGTCTATATGACTAATGGACATCGTTAGCAGCAAGTGTTGCATTGGAACATGTGCAGCTATGCAACTGTAATGCCAGCTAGATTTATCACTTTCCAGAGTTTCTGTTTACATGTAACCAGGCTGGCGTTTAGCTGAGTGTATCTGAAGGCCATTTTTAAATTACAAGACAAGTAACCAAGGATATTTGATAAAATGAAAGCAAAGTATGCAGATGCTGCAGATCTGAAGTAGAGACAGAAAGCTTCCGAGAAGCTCAGCATCTGTGGAGGTGCGACAGGAAGGACAGAAAGGGAGGCAAGAGACGAGGGGGAGTGGTCTTTTTGATAACAGATAGCATCACAGCTATACTGAGGGGGGATATTCCTGGAAAAATATCCAAGGAAGTTATTTGGGTTGAACTGAGAAAGAAAAAAGGGGATATCACCTTATTGGGATTGTATCATAGATCCCCTAATAGTCAGCAAGAAATTGAGAAACAGATTTGTAAGGAGATCTCAGTTATCTGTAAGAATAATAGGGTAGTTATGGTAGGGGATTTTAACTTTCCAAACATCGACTGGGACTGCCATAGTGTTAAGAGTTTAGATGGGGAGGAATTTGCTAAGTGTGTACAAGAAACTTTTCTGATTCAATATGTGGGTGTACCTACTAGAGACGTTATTTCCTAAAAACATCAAAATTTGTACCTACTAGAGAAGGTGCAAAACTTGACCTACTCTTGGGAAATAAGGCATGGCAGGTGACTGAGGTGTCAGTCGGGGAACACTTTGGGGCCAGCGACCATAATTATATTTATTTTAAAATAGTGATAGACCAGATCTAACAGCTGAAGTTCTAAATTGGAGGAAGGCCAATTTTGACGGTATTAGGAAAGAACTTTGAAAAGCTGATTGGGGGTAGACGTTCACAAGTAAAGGGACAGCTGGAAAATGGGAAGCCTTCAGAAATGAGATGACGAGAAACCAGAGACAGTATGTTCCTGTTAGGGTGAAAGGAAAGGCTGGTAGTTGTAGGGAATGCTGGATGACTAGAGAAATTGAGGGTTTGGTTAAGAAAAAGAAGGAAGCATATGTCACGTATGGACAAGATAGATCAAATGAATCCTTAGAACAGCATAAAGGCAGCAGGAGTATACTTAAGATCAGGAGGGCAAAATTGGGACATGAGATAGCTTTAGCAAACAGGGTTAAGAAGAATCCAAAGAGTTTTTACAAATACATTAAGGACAAAAGGGTAACTAGGGAGAGAATAGGGCCGCTCAAAGATCAGCAAGGCGGCCTTTGTGTGGAGCCACAGGAGATGGGGAAGAAACTAAAGGAGCATTTTACATCAGTGTTTACTATGGAGAATCTAGAATATGGAAGATATAGACTGTAGGGAAATAGATGATGACATCTTCAAAAATGTCCATATTACAGAAGAGGAAGTGCTGGATGTCCTGAAGCACATGAAAGTGGACAAATCCCCAGGATCTGATCAGGTGTACCCAAGAACTCTGTGGGAAGCTAGAGAAGTGATTGCAGGGCCTCTTGCTGAGATATTTGTATTATCGATAGTCACCGGTGAGGAGCCGGAAGACTGGAGGTTGGTTAACGTGGTGCCACTGTTTAAGAAGGGCGGTAAAGACAAGTCAGGGAACTATAGACCAGTGAGCCTGACCTCGGTGGTGGGCAAGTTGTTGGAGGGAATCCTGAGGGACAGAATGTACATGTATTTGGAAAGGCAAGGACTGATTAGGGATAGTCAACATGACTTTGTGCGTGGGAAATCATATCTCACAAACTTGATTGAGTTTTTTGAAGAAGTAACAAAGAGAATTGATGAGGGCAGAGCGGTGGATGTGATCCATATGGACTTCAGTAAGGTTCTCAACAAGGTTCCCCATGGGAGACTGATTAGCAAGGTTAGATCTCATGGAATACAGGGAGAACTAGCCACTTGAATATAGAACTGGCTCAAAGGTAGAAGACTGAGGGTGGTGGTGGAGGGTTGCTTTTCAGACTGGAGACCTATGACCAGTGGAGTGCCACAAGGATCGGTGCTGGGTCCTCTACTTTTCGTCATTTATATAAATGATTTGGATGTGAACATAAGAGATACAGTTAGTAAGTTTGCAGATGACACCAAAATTGGAGGTGTAGTGGACAGCGAAGAGGGTTACCTCAGATTACAGCAGGATCTGGACCAGATGGGCCAATGGGCTGAGGAGTGGCAGAGGGAGTTTAATTTAGATAAATGCGAGGTGCTGCATTTTGGGAAAGCAAATCTTAGCAGGACTTATAAACTTAATGCTAAGGTCCCTTGTTGCAGAACAAAGAGACCTTGGAGTGTAGGTTCAAAGCTCCTTGAATGCAGATTTGCAGGTATTTAGGATAGTGAAGAAGCCGTTTGGTATGCTTTCCTTTATTGGTCAGAGCATTGAGTACAGGAGTTGGGAAGTCTTATTGCAGCAGTACAGGACATTAGTTCAGCCACTGTTGGAATATTGCGTGCAATTCTGATCTCCTTCCTATCGGAAAGATGTTGTGAAACTTGAAAGGGTTCAGAAAAGATTTACAAGGATGTTGCCAGGGTTGGAAAATTAGAGCTATAGGGAGAGGTTGAATGGGCTGGGGCTGTTTTCCCTGGAGCGTCTGAGGCAGAGGGGTGACCTTATAGAGGTTTATAAAATCAGGAGGAGCATGGATAGGATAAATAGACAAGGTCTCTTCCCTGGAGTGGGGGAGTCCAGAACTAGAGGGCTGAGGTTTAGGGTGAGAGGGGAAAGATATAAAAAAGAACCTAAGGGGCAACGTTTTCACACAGAGAGTGGTACGTGTATGGAATGAGCTGCCAGAGGATGTGGTGGAGGCTGGTACACTTACAACATTTAAAAGGCATCTGGAGGTATATGAATAGGAAGGGTTTGGAGGGATATGGGCCGGGTGCTGGCAGGCGGGACTAGATTGGGTTGGGATATCTGGTCGGCATGGACGATTTAGACCGAAGGGTCTGTTTCCGTGCTGTACATCTCTATGACTCTATGAGAAACCAAGTTACTGTCTAAAGTCCAATATGACTCTTCTTTGGAATTAGAAGAGGTTGGAAACTGATGGGGTTTTTCATGCTTTTGACAAAGCGGGAGGAGTGACTGGAACATATGGTCATGTAACAGGTGGTAATTTAGTTGGACTAGCAATTCAGAACCCTATCGCTGAGCACATGGGCTCGAATCCCACCATGGCAGATAGTGAAGTGTGAATTCAAAAAGAAAATCTGGAATGGACACCATGAGACCACTGTCAATTGTTGTAAATAAAAAAAATCTGGTTCAAGAAAAGAAGGAAATCTGCCACAAATCTGTTCTGAGGAAGGGTCACTGGACCCAAACATTAACTCTGATTTCTCTCCACAGATGATGCCAGACCTGCTGAGCTTTTCCAGCAATTTCTGGATTTTTTTCTGATTGACAGCATCTGCATTCTTTCAGTTTTTATTTAATTTGCTGTTCTTAACTGATCTGACCTACATGTGATTCCAGACCCACAGCAATGTGGTTGGCTCTTAACTACCATTTGGTGGGCAATAAATGCTGACCTAGCCAGCGATGCCCACATCCCAGTAACATAATTTTTAAAATGTGGGTAGTAAGGGAAATGAAAGTGGGTGCCATAGTTATTACATGCGAGGAAGTGACCTGAGCGAGTGGATAGGCAGTATAAAGGGTTAGTGCTGTTGGGGTTTAGGGTAGGTGACAGTGAGTCAGCGAAGTTGTCACAGACACTGGGTAGAATAATAGCGTTTGAGCCTTAGTGGGTACAGTAGCAGGGATAGAGGTTTAGGGTGTAGGTTTGCTCGCTGAGCTGTAGGTTTGATATCCAGACGTTTCATTACCTGGCTAGGTAACATCATCAGTGGCGACCTCCAAGTGAAGAGAAGCTGTTGTCTCCTGCTTTCTATTTATATGTTTGTCCTGGATGGGGTTCCTGGGGTTTGTGGTGATATCATTTCCTGTTCATTTTCTGAGGGGTTGGTAGATGGTGTCTAGATCTATGCAGTTGTTTATGGCGTTGTGGTTGGAGTGCCAGGCCTCTAGGAATTCTCTGGCATGTCTTTGCTTAGCCTGTCCTAGGATAGTAGCAGGGATAATGTGAGTGTGAGGTAACAGAGAGAGGATGGTGGCACTTACCCTGCTGGAGAGGAGAAAGTCATCGAGTCCTATAGCACAGAGCCAGGCCCTTTGGCCCAAACTGGTCCATGCTGACCAAAATACCAATCCATGCTAACCCATTTCTCTGCACTTGGCCCAAATCCTTCTAATCCTTTCCTATCTAGGTATTTGTCCAAATGCCTTTTAAATGTTGTTAACATACCTCCCTCGACCACTTCTGCTGTCAGCTCATTCCATATGTGTACCACCCTCTGTTTAAAAAAGTTGCCCCTCAAGTTCCCTTTTGTTCCCCTCTGTTTAAAAAAGTTGCCCCTCAAGTTCCCTTTTGTTCTTTCCCCTCTAACCTTAAACTGATGCCCTCTAGTCCTTGATTCCCAAATCCTGGGAAAAAGACTGAGTGCATTCACTCTTTCCATGCCTCTCATAACCTTATGCACCTCTATAAGACCTTAAACTGATGCCCTCTAGTCCTTGATTCCCAAATCCTGGGAAAAAGACTGAGTGCATTCACTCTTTCCATGCCTCCCATAACCTTATGCCCTTATGCACCTCTATAAGAACCCCCCCTCAGTCTCCTACGCGCTAAAGAAAAAAGTCCTAGCTTCCAACCTCTCCCTATAACTCAGACCCTTAAGTCCAGGCAACATCCTTGGAAATTTCTGCTGCACTCTTTCCAATTTAATAACATCCTTCCTATAGCAAGGTGACCAAAACTGAACACAATACTCCAAGTACGGCCTCACCAACATCCTGTACAACTGCAACATAACTTCCCAACTTCTATACTCAATGCCTGACTGATAAAGGCCATTGTGCCAAAAGCCCTCTTCACTGCCCTGTCTATCTGTGACTCCACTTTCAGAGAACAATGCACCTGAACCCCAAGGTCCCTTTGTTCCACTGAAGGCCCTACCATTCACCATGAAACTCCTACTTGACTTTCCAAAATGCAAGTCATTGATCTTCTTCCTCCAGTACTGACCTTCTTCTTGCAGACAGCTGAGACTGCTTTAAACTGGGTGGCAATCTCAGACCAGGCTGGCATGGTCTGATATTGTGGCCTCTACTGTTGGTCCTGGGGTAAGAGGGAGTTCTGCCTTTGTTCCACCCAACCAGCAGTGCCTCCAGCACCCTGGCTGCACAGCGTGGCACCAATTACATCTGGTCTATCATGTCCGAAGTAAATATCACGAGCTGTGCAAGGCAGCTCTGGATGATAGTGTTTGTCAGGGTGTACAACATACTATCAAATATTGCACGGATACAAGAGATGCTAATCTTCTAGTGGATATCTGCTGAGTGGTGAGTTTTTCTGGAAATGGCATGTGGTAGGACAAGGCCTGAATTGGACTTGATGGACATTATGGGTTGGGTAGGTAGTTAATGATGCAAATTTGGTAAGAAAGGATGAGAAATTTCATCAAGCCTCACTGCAAAAACCCTCCAAAAGAATTCAACATAACTCACACTTAGCCAAAAAGATTAAGGTTCACCCCATAGTCTTTGTAAGAATGTCAATTGTGACAGTGTGACTTGTAATTAATAATGCATATGCAATAGACTACATCTTGTTTAAGATAAGAGGCTTTTCTCATCAAACTAGCAAGTGGTTTTTAGATTACATTACAGTGTGGAAACAGGCCCTTCGGCCCAACAAGTCCACACCGACCCGCCGAAGCGCAACCCACCCATACCCCTACATTTA
>NC_057713.1:2227629-2238115 GCF_004010195.1 Chiloscyllium plagiosum
GGAATTGAACCCGGGTCTCTGGCGCTGTGAGGCAGCAGTGCTAACCACTGTGCCACCGTGCCGCCCACTTTTCATCTTACACTGGCAGGTTCCTCCCCTCCCTGCATTCTACAGCCACACCTTCCCATTTCTCTGACTCGTTCTGTCAAAAAAAAATCAGGGAAGCAAACATTAGTTTCAGAAATGGTAACCATGAAATATTGAAACAAAAATAGAAGGTTCTGGAGAAACCCAATAGATGTGGAGAGATAAAACAGTTAAGATTTTGAGTTCAGTGACACTTCATCAGAACTGAAAGCAGCTAAGGTGGTATTTATCCTGATGACAGACAGCAGAGGGGAATGTTTTAACAGTTACTCTCATTACTGTGGATCCAAAGTCCCATGTGGGCCAGACCAAACAAGGGCTTCAAATTTCCTTCCCTGATGGATATTAGTGAACCACATGATAAATCAACAGCACTTCCATGGACACCATTCGATTAGCTTTTAATTTCAAGTTAATTAACTGGAGTTAAACTCCTCAGCTGCTGTGGTGAGATTTGAACACATGTACCTGGACCACAGAACTACAAATCTAGTGACAATACCACAATCCACGAGTGGTACTATCAACTGCAAGGGTTGTGTCAGTCTGAGTGTGCATGAATGTCACTTGTATTTGAGAGAGTATGTTTCTGAATGTGGATGAGATGTGATTGGGCATGTATGTGTACGTATGTCATTATGTGTATGTATGAGTTATTGTGTGAAAGTATGTGTCAGTGTGTGTATGTACGTGTGTAAGGGGCGGTGAGTTAATGCACGAATGTGTGTGAGACCATGAGTGACTGCGTACATGAATGTGTGTGAGTAAGGGAATTAGAGTGTGTCTGTGGAGTGGAGAAGGTGGAAGATACAGTAAGATTTTGTCATAAATTGTGAGGTTTCATGGTGCAGATTGTACAGATTGCCTGGGAGACACTGCTCCCTGCAACTTGAAAACTGCCCAGATAATAAAGGTTACACCTTCAGCATTCCCATCCCCCTTATCATCCTGTTTACCGTCAGATATATGACTCCCTGCTGTGCATGAGGTTTTTCCCATATAAGGTATGGAATGCTGAGTTTACCTGGTGCTTACGCTGGCAGGTTCCTCCCCTCCCTGCATTCTACAGCCACACCTTCCCATTTCTCTGACTCGTTCTGTCAAAAAAAAAATCAGGGAAGCAAACATTAGTTTCAGAAATGGTAACCATGAAATATTGAAACAAATCCAGTAATTCCTGGAGAAACTCAGCACATCTGGCAGCATCAGTGGGAAGAAAGCAGAGTTAACTATTGGGTTGTTACTGGTTTACTAACATTGTTTAGGGAGAGAAACTTACTGTCCGTACCCATTCTACCTGGCCCCAGACCCATATCAACATTCTATACTCTCTGAAACGGCCCAAAATACTACTGAATGGTATTGAAAATAGGGAAACCAGGGAGGGCAACATTAGCCTTTCGGGTGATACCTGTCCCAGCTGAGATTAAAAACACAAAGGCCAATTAGAAATAACAATGCTGATAGATACTCAGGTTTAATGTCTTCTCACATGAGAAATGTAAACAGATCTATGTTGGGGCTACACATGCGCCCCCTTCCACCCCTCTTCATCTGAAGTCATACAGTCTTACAGCACAGAAGACACCCTTCTGTCTGCACCAACCTATCTATACTAATCCCACTTGCCAGCACTAGGCCCATGCCCTGAAGGTTGTGCTTGTCCCACTAACCTTTAAAGTTTGTGAAGATTCCCTCTTCTACTACTCTTCTAATCAGTGCATTCCAGATTAACACCACCCTCTCGATAAAAAAGCTCTTCTTCAAATCCCCAATAAATCTCCTGCCCTTCATCTTAAAATTATGCCATTTCAATACTGACCCTTCACCTCAGGGGAACGGCTGCTTCCTATCCACACTGTACTTGTCCATTATAATCTATTTCCCAACCAGCCATCTCTGTTCTAAAGAAACAACCCGAGTCCATCCAGCCTCTCTCCATCATTAAATGCTTTAACCCAGGACATTACATGATGCACCCCCTCCCATGCAATCCCATCCTTCCTTATAGTGGTGACTACAACTGCACACAGTCCTCCAAATGTAGCCTAAGTAAAGTTTTGTACAGTTCTACATGGCCTCTCTGTTCTTATAATCTTTGCCTTTTCTGATAAACATAAGTGTCCCATATGCTTTCTTAATACTTTATTAATCTCTCCTGCTGCCTTCAAGGATCTGTGGACAAGGATCTCCATATTCCTCTGTTCCTCTGAGCTTCCTAGTGTCCTACTAGCCAATTTTTGTGTCTGCAAATTTACTTATCATCTACCCACATTTTCTTTGATACCTTTTGAATATATATCACAAACAATAAGCAACCCAGCCAGATCCCTGTGGTATGCCACTAGACACCAACCTGCAGTCACACAAACAGCCTTCCACCACCACCCTCTGACTCCTACAATGATACCAGTTTTGGATCCATCTCACCATATGCCCTGGATCAGATGTGCTTTTACCTTCTTTATCAGTCTCCCATATAAGAACATAAGAACCAGGAGCAGGAGTAGGCCATCTGGGCCTTCAAACCCACTCCACCATTCAATAAGATCATGGCTAATCTTTTCATGGACTAGATTAGTGTGTTGCTGGAAAAGCACAGCAGGTCAGGCAGCATCCGAGGCGCAGGAAAATCGATGTTTCGGGCAAAAGCACCTCATCAGGAACGAGACTCCCTGCCTCATTCCTGATGAAGGGCTTTTGCCCAAAACAAAAGAAAAAGAAACAGTGCTGATTGCTGTTGTGGAAACCAATTAATTTGGCACAAGTCTGGTTTCATTTTGGTGCCCTCATGAGCTTGAGACTCTCTGGGACCAGAGAACATTGTGTAAAGTTTGCTAAGTGCTCTCCATTAGCCTGTTGCTTTAAATATCAAGGTGTGGCTGAGCAAGCTCTGCAGGTAAATTACCAAAGAAGGTAAATTCTGTGCAGCTTGTCAGACAGTGCACAGAATGTGTGTGCTTTAACTCGTTGTGTGCTGGAACACTTTGCTTTATGGTGATTGCCATTGTACTGATACTGATTGCTCCCCAGCTCTTTGGAACTGAAACTTGCTGGCTATAAGAACATTCTGCCAGCTCACAGTGAGCTGTCATTCTTTCCATCAAAACGCAAACGGTGAATATTGAGCATGAGAGGAAACATTCTCTGGTGAGCATCACCACAGCCACTGATGAACAACAGTATGTTCTATTTCCCCAGCCCTAACTTACTCAGGGAGATTCAGGATCATTTAAGGTTGACTTACTCTTTCTTTGCTGGGTTCACTCAACGGAGCACAGAAATAAAAGGTCAGGTGTTATGATCCAAACCTACCAGCCCAAGACTGGAGTATCCTTTACATCTTATCGACAGTGAATATTTGGGCAAATTTCTTACTCCAAGTCCCATTCTCCTATCATCATGCCCCAACCTCACAGACCTACACTGGGCCCAGCTCCACCAACACTTCACTTTCAAATTCTCACCTCTCTTTTCAAATCCCTCCATTCCTACAACTCATCCCCTATCTCTGTCACCTCCTCAGCACCACAACACTCCACGATGTCTGCTTCACAGCCACATCTTGGACATCTCCCCAGTGTTAATCATTGCACCTTTGACATCTGTGGCTTTACTTGTTCTGAAATTCCCTCCCTAATCCTCTCCCCAATCCTTTAAGGAGCTCCTTCAAAAACCCACCAGTTTAACTAATTCAGTGTATAAGTCAGTTTGGTAATCCTTCCTGTAAAATATTTCAGTGTTTAAAATGGATGAACCAGCATCATTTCAAATTGCTGCTTATGCCTTCTGTGTCCAGGGTATGGTGCCTGAGTTTAGCATCACTTGATAGTCACCAGGGAATTGTGGACTTACTAAGTCCACTCCCTAAATGGTTAAATCCAATTATGAATATTAATTCAAACGAGAAATGAATACCAAAATTAGGCTTGGGATGGGATATTTTATGTTTCAAGGAGTGAATAATACCAGGAAGTCACAAAATAATTGCATGATTGAACTCCACCCACTTGCACATCAATGGCTTGTCTGGCTGCATTTCATTGGCTGGCTGCTTCATGTGATGGGAATGTGGGTGGAGATTCATGCTCTTTAAAGAAAGTGGCTCTATAAGGAAGCATATCTGTTACCTTGGAAGTAACAGCTTAAACAGGATCGTGTCCAGAAGGTGATGGGAAGGTTTTTTCCTGAAAAATTGTTGCTGTTACTCTTAAACTGTGCAAGTTGCTGGGATTCTTGTAACTTGTCCTTGAGGGGACATCAATTTGGTCTGTAAAATGTGTATTTTGGCCATTTTTTAATGGCTGTCTTTCCCTTTTTCTCTTTCAGTCACCTCCTGCAGATTCTAAACCATGGCCGATGATGAGGTTGCCGCTCTGGTGGTCGACAATGGGTCTGGAATGTGTAAGGCCGGCTTTGCAGGTGATGATGCTCCCAGGGCTGTGTTTCCCTCCATTGTGGGACGCCCCCGTCACCAGGTGAGTTTTTAAATGAGAAGTGATTTGCTACTTTTTTTGGCTCATCCAAGATGTAAATGTCAATTAACTTGAAGTAATTTAGTCACTAAAGCTGTAGTGCTTAACAATTACTGAAATGAAAGTGTGAACAACTGATTTACTTGTCCATTTAATTTCATTCATTTAGTGATGGGGAAACTTGTCTTCAAGTGTGGGATGTAACTGACTTTGACTTTTTTTGACTTTTTTTGAGGCAAGGGTTTGAGCCTACTCCAATTGAGTGAGGGATACAACAGGACCAAAATTTACCTTATCACTTTCAAAACTGGCAACATGTGGTGACTTGAGTTTATCAAAGCTGTGTCATTTGATTATCCTCTTGGTACCTCAACCTTTCCAAGTTTTTATAAACTTTCCCTTTTGATACAACTTTAGTACAAAGAGCAGTCTCCCCAGAATAGATTGGGAATGGCACTTGTGTTCCTTTCCCCTTTAGCCCCTCTATAAAGTGACAGTTTAGCTAACTTTACTCAATTCCTGGAATATGGGTGTCATTTGATGGCATTAAGTAGCTGTTCCCCTTGGTGTAGGTGGTGGCCCTTCAGTTTGAGAAAATTGACAGACATTTTTCAGTAATGGTCTGTCCTGTGGATAAGCTCTAATGCTGTGCTGTCCAAGAGGTGTCTACCTTTGTTCAGAAAGTCATGCATCTCCTCAGGTACTGGAAATACCTAGAGCTGTGAGAAATTCCTATTTCATTATGTAAATGTCTCCTCTAAGACCTTTCAAACACTGGCTTGCTGTTTGTGGGATGTTCCGGTTGAAGTAGTTGCACTTCAGAGTACTGGGAATTAAATTGTACAGTTAAGTGTACTTTTAATGTTTACAGATCATGTTTAATCACATGTTAGTGTGGAGCACAGTCAGCAGTCACAACAAGTTATAGTCCAACAGTCGTATTTGAAATTACAAGCTTTTGCGTGCTGATCCTTTTGTTGAGTGAAGCCCCCAGCATTGATTTCTGACTTTGTCCACCCTGGTCCTATACTGGCACCCTTGCATCTGTACAGAACATCTTCAATTAATCACTGGAAGGTATAAATTGAATTCACTGTAGGCTTAAGCTTTGCCTCCTTTCTATGTTAGTGATAACAACGTGTTATTACTGAAACTCAGTGGTTCACAGTGGTTGCTAAGCCCCAATTCCCACTTTGCTAGAAATAGGCAAAGTTTAGATTAGAGTGGTGCTAGAAAAGCGCAGCATCTGAGGAGCAGGAAAGTTAACTTTTTAAGCGATTCCTAATGAAGGGCTTTTGCCCAAAACATATTTTTTTTCCTGCTCCTTGGATGTTGCCTGACCTGCTGTGCTTTTCCAGCACCACTCTAATCTAAACTCTGGCTTCCAACATCTGCTGTCCTCACTTTTGCCTAGAAATAGGCAAAGTTAGCCTCTTAATTATTGGAAATTTAGGGGTCAGGGAAATGGAGTTTAAACACTTTTGGGCCACAGCCATAAACAAACTGTTAAGTGAACTTGTCTCCTCAGATGTGATATCACTGTAGACTAAACTGGCAAGCAGTCTTTTTGTACCATGACTCTATTTATACTAGCTTGTTAATTCCTTTGTAGTTTTAAAACTTTCTCACCAAATTTGAATTGCAATTAATCCCTCCACTAGGAAGGAAGATCTAATTGGTCCTGTTATGCTAGTTAGTAAAAGGTTGGTTGAATAATGGCTAAACATGTGAAATTGCCTATTAATCACTAGGTGTAGTAACAAGCTAGAACATGATCTTAATCCCAATACAAAGGAATTCCGAAACCACTTACAGCCCAAGATTGTTGTCAGTCAAGCTGCCTCCTGAAAATATCCTGATTTGTTCCATCCTGTTTGTTTTCTTGTTCTAGGGGGTGATGGTTGGAATGGGTCAGAAAGACAGTTATGTTGGCGATGAAGCCCAGAGCAAGAGGGGCATTCTGACCCTGAAGTACCCGATTGAACATGGTATTGTGACCAACTGGGATGACATGGAGAAGATCTGGCACCACACCTTCTACAACGAATTGCGAGTGGCCCCAGAGGAGCATCCTGTTCTCCTCACGGAGGCACCCCTCAACCCCAAAGCCAACAGGGAGAAGATGACCCAGATCATGTTTGAGACCTTCAACACACCAGCCATGTACGTTGCCATTCAAGCCGTGCTGTCCTTGTACGCCTCTGGGCGTACGACTGGCATTGTGCTCGATTCTGGTGATGGTGTGTCCCACACCGTGCCCATCTATGAAGGGTACGCCTTGCCTCATGCCATCCTGAGATTGGATTTGGCTGGCCGGGATCTCACTGATTACATGATGAAGATCCTGACCGAACGTGGGTATTCCTTCACGACCACAGCCGAGAGGGAGATTGTGCGTGACATCAAGGAGAAACTTGCTTACGCGGCCCTGGACTTTGAAGCTGAGATGCAGACAGCCAGCACCTCCTCAGCCTTGGAGAAAAGTTACGAGCTGCCTGATGGTCAAGTCATCACCATCGGCAACGAGCGCTTCAGGTGCCCAGAAACCCTGTTCCAGCCCTCCTTCATTGGTGTGGAGTCAGCTGGCATCCATGAGACCACTTATAACAGTATAATGAAATGTGATGTAGATATCAGGAAGGATCTGTATGCTAACACTGTCCTGTCTGGTGGAACCACCATGTTCCCAGGTATTGCTGATCGGATGCAGAAGGAAATCACAGCCTTGGCTCCGAGCACAATGAAGATTAAGATAATAGCTCCCCCAGAGAGGAAGTATTCAGTATGGATCGGAGGTTCCATCTTAGCTTCTCTCTCCACCTTCCAGCAAATGTGGATCAGTAAGCAGGAGTATGATGAGTCTGGACCATCCATCGTCCATCGCAAGTGCTTCTAACTTGCTGTAGGGATCAGAACTAATTTAGACTTGTCTTGATTGTCACCTTCCCAAAACACTTTCTATTGATGAATTTGGTTGGTCTAACTTTCACCTTGCCACATTGTAAAACCCACTTGAATCCAAGATCATCTTTTGATCCTTGGGTTAAATGGCATGTGTGAAATATTGAAGCCTTTGGTGAAACATCCAAGTTTCATTCCTTTTGGAATGACTGGCAAGAGTTCTCTTTCAATTCTTTTAAAAGACAGTCGAGGTGGGAATGAAAGCAGCATTTGTGCTCCACTTGAGAATTAGACCCAACATGAGAACGTCTGATTGCTAACTTCTGATAGTAACAGAAACCTTGCCTTTATGCAGCTGTGCACACTACCAATTAGCATCTTCAAGAAATCACCTATAACCTGTCAATAGCTCATGATAGGATTGGAAGATTTTTGGGATGTTGGAGCTTGCAGGCATTATATTTTTGCTCCAATCCCCATGTTCTGGATTTCTGGAAGCTTAAACTATGAAATGTTACATAACTGCTCGTTTATACATGTTCAATTGTAGAATAATAAAATGGACTTTTGGTCATGGATATCTTGTTTCAATCATTAATTGCTCTCAATTACTAAATGACAATTTCTAGAATCTAATCACTTTACAAGGGACAGAACAGAAGCAAGAGTTGGCCTGAGCCTACTCTGTAATCCATCTAACTTGGCCTGATCCTGCTTTACCCTTGTATGATTTGATCCCTCTCATGTGGTGTGTGTGTGTGTATATATAACTTTATTTAAATATTCAATTTTGCCTGAAGCATTTTCAGGGCAAATAATGCCACCGGTTCATCACCAAAACAATTCTCTAAATTTCAGCCTTTATAGGGATAAAGTTAAAGGCATAAGTGGGGCCCATTGTAGCCCCTAGTTTGAATTTTCCCAGTCAACAGAAACTTCCTTTTAGTCTATCTTTACACTCCTCCCAGTATGGACACCAGGCTGACAAGTCTGTAACTGCTGGTTTTACCTTCCTTTGCCTTTTGCATGCAGGGGTTACGTTAGCGACCCACCACCGTGGAGGGACTGTTCTGTAGTCTACAGAATTTTGGAAATGCCCACCAATGCATTCCCTTTCTTGGGTCACTCACTCAAGAAGGCCACTAGACCCATCTTAATGGTGGAGGAGACTTTGGGCTAAATGGCCTAATTCTGGTCTTGGCCTGTAAGATATTGCTTGAAATAGGGAAAGACATTTTTAAAAAAAAAAAAACAGCTTCCAGGGGCCTGCCACATCAATGCTGTTGTTGTTAACATTTGTATCCAGCCTACTGCAGTGTTCCAGCAAAACTTAACACAAGCTGGAGGACCCTCTCCTCCTCCAGACAGGTACCCTCCAGCTTTACAATATCAGAATGTGAACCGCCCTCTTCCTGGTTTGTTACTTTCCCCTCCTATCTCTAGGTCCTGATCTGGATGAGTTCCCAGCATAGCTGGTCCATTTTCAACTATTTACAATTTTCACTACCACTCCTAGTAGTTTCATCTCTGGTTTAAAAGGGAGCTGAGGGGCAACTTTTCCAGAGAATGGTGTGTAAATAGAACAAGTTTGTAGAGGGGAGTACCATTACAACATTCAAAAGATATTTTGACAAGTATTAAGTCGGAAGGTTGTCGAGGATGAGGGTGGTGGTGGTGGTGGTGGATGAAGATAGTTCGGGCCTTTTTTCCGCCTCCGTTTGGCAGAGCTTGTCTTTGCTCTCAACATAGAGTCCTAGAGATGTACAGCAGGGAAACAGACCCATCTGCACACCCCAGTTATGTCTGTCTGTAGAGTGTGTGGAACATTCCTTATTCGATCCTGTTCTGGTCATCACCCACAACACTTTGATTAGATTACATTATAGTGTGGAAACAGGCCCTTCGGCCCAACAAGTCCACACCAACCTGCCGAAGCGCAACCCACCCATACCCCTACATTTACCCCTTACCTAACACTACGGGCAATTTAGCATAGCCAATTCACCTGACCTGCACATCTTTGGACTGTGGGAGGAAACCGGAGCACTTTCTCCAGTCCGTCAATGATATCACTAGTACTGCTTCCCTTCCTTATCCGGAATTGGAAATGTTTATCTATTTCGCTCCCAATTTCTACCCTGTTCTCACGTTCACTTGGTCCATTTCTGACTCCTCCATTCTCCTCCACGTCTGTGTTTCCATTTCTGGGGATAGGCTGGCCACCAATATCCACTACAAAACCACTGGCTCCCACCGTTATCTTGACGATACATCCTCACACCCTATTTTCTGTAATGACTCTGTTCCATTCTCTCGGTTCCTCGGTCTCTGTCACATCTGTTCTGATGATGCTAACTCTGACAAGGTTGTCCACCTGCTTCAACCAAAGTAGTTGACAGGGCCCTCAGCTGGGTCCATTTTCACCTCCTGCACTTCAGACCTCACCCTCTCTCTTCCCTCCCACAATAGCATCCTCGTCAATAAAGTGTGGAGCTGGAGAAAGCACAGCAGGTCGAGCAGCATCAGAGGAGCAGGAGAGTCCACCTTTCAGGTCTGCACCTTTCATCAGGACTCCCTCTTGTCCTCACCTACTATCCCACCAGCATCCATATCCAGAGGATCATTACCTGTCATTTCTGCCACCTCCAGGTGATGCCACCACCAGACACATGCTCCCCTCCCTTGTCAGCTTTCCGCAAGAACAGTTCCCTCCAGTGCACCCTGGTCTACTCCACCTTTACTCCAACATCCCCCTGACAGCATCTTCCCCTGTAACCTCAGAAGGTGTAACAACTGCCCATTGACTTCCTCCTCCGTATCCAAGGGCCCCATGCACACCTTCCAGGTGAAGCAGTGTTTTACCTTCACTTCACTCAATCTAGTCTAGTGCATTCGCTGATCACAGTGTAGTCTCCTTTACATTGGGGAAACAAAGGGTTGACTCAGTGACTGCTTCACAGAACACCTACATTCTGTCTGCAAAAAAAAAACACCCTGAGCTTCCAGTTGCCTGCCACTTCAAC
>NC_057713.1:2238615-2243258 GCF_004010195.1 Chiloscyllium plagiosum
TGTTCTGTGCTGTATTGTTCTATGTTCTATATTAGTCTCTGAAATGTGACCGGAGTGTTTTTCATACCAAATAGCATGACTTTAAACTGATACGGTCCATCTGGTGTTACATATGCCGAAACTGCCTTTGCTCTCTCTGACAGAGGTACCTGCCAGTAGCCTCTGAGCAAATCCAACTTAGAAATGTAAGTTGTTTGTCCCACTTTATTGACATGACCCTCCAACCACAGAATAGAATATGGATCAGTCTTAGTAATGGTGTTTACGATAGTCCCCACATAACCATTGGGTGCCATCTGGCTTTGGCACCTTGACTATGGTTGAGCTCCCGTCACTGTAACTCACTTCCATCATGCCATCTTGGAGCATTCTCTCTCTCTCCTTATGAACCTGTGCCAACGTTAGAGGGTTATGCCTATAAGGATATTGCTTAATCAGAACAGCATCTCCTATATCTACATCATGCACAATTAAGTTAGTACTTCCCAGTTTGTTTCCGCATATCTCCCCATGTGATAGTAATATCTCTTTCAGGTCATTTCCAATTTCTTGTGGAAGGTAACTCAATAATTCATCCCCATTTTTGACAACTTCCTCATTGTCCAATTTGATTTGAGGAATATCCAATTCGGAATCCTCTGAACGTGGTTCTTCCTTCTGTACTGTAATCATTAACAGCTTCTCCTCCTGCTTTCCTTCCCAATCAAAATACCTTTTGAGCACATTCACATGACAGACTGAGATTTCTTCTTGTCTGGAGTCCTTACCAAGTCGTTCACCTCACTCAATTTCCTCTCAATTTGATATGGTCCATTAAACCTTGCTTTTAAAGGTTCGCCTGTTACTGGAGGTGACACCAATACCTTACGCTGAAAGACTGGAGTGACTGGGCTTGTATACCCTTGAGTTTAGAAGACTGAGTGGGGATCTGATTGAGACATATAAGATTATTAAAGGATTGGACACTCTGGAATTGAATGGTGGTGCAGGCTCGAAGGGCAGAATGGCCTACTCCTGCATCTATTGTCTATTGTCTTATCCCCAACTGCAAAATTGTGAATTTGTGATTTCATATCTGCTTCCTGTTTTGTTGTATGTTGTAATACTTTTAAATGCCGTCTAGCCAACTCTCCAGCTCTATTTAATCGTTCTCTAAAATCTGACACATTGTCCAGTCTGAATTCTGCCTTATTAACTTCTCCTTAATCAGTTTTAATGGTTCTCTTACTTCATGCCCAAAAATTATTTCAAATGGATTGAATTTAGTCGATTCATTCGGTGCATCTCTGATTGCAAAAAGTACAATCGGAACTCCCTTATCCCAATCATCTGGATAATCCTGACCAAACACCCTCAACATGGTCTTTAGTGTTTGATGCCATCTCTCTCGGGCTCCCTGTGATTCCGGGTTGTATGCAGTAGATTTGAATTGCTTTATTCCCAAGTTATCCGTAACCTCCTTGAATAGTTCGGATGTGACGTTTGACCCTTGATCTGACTGTATTCTATTGGTAGTCCGTAACTAGTAAAAAAAAAATTAAGTGGTTCTTCTACGACCCAATTAGCTGTGATGTTGCTTAATAGGATTGCCTCGAGAAATCTAGAAGACATATCCATTATTGTTCATAAATACTTATTCCCACTTCTTGTTTGAGGTAGGTATGCAATCAATCAAGGCTGTTATGAAAGGTTCCTCAAATGCTAGAATAGGTATTAACTGTGCAGGTGTTGTTACAGTCTGTGGTTTTCCGATTAGCTGACATCTATGACACATCTGGCAAAACTCAACCACATCTCTGTGTAGTCCAGACCAGTAAAAATGCCTTTGTATTTTAGTCTGTGTTTTCCTCACCCCTAAATGACCACCAAGTGGTAGCTCATGCGACACTCGCAGCATCTCCTTTCTATACCCTACTGGCAAAATAATTTGATGAATCTCTACCCATTTCTCATCTGCTTGAATGTGTGATTGTCTCCATTTCCTCATTAACACATCATTTGTTAAGTAATAACACACAGGAAGGCATTCACTCTCCTCTGTATATGCCTTTTGATATAACTGTTTTAAGTTGTCATCTTTCTGCTGTAATTCACTCAGTTTAGCAGAGCTACAGATACTGGCATGTTTACCTATTTGCTCCTTCTCTGCCCCACTTAGCTGATCAAAGAAAGTTTTGGATAACGCTATGTCAGCTTCCTTATCTGGGCCTTTTGATCTCTCCTTCTTCAGCTTGTGCCTCTGTGATCAGGAAAATTCCTAAAGATCCTTCATTTCTTCAGTTGCCTGTGTCACCACTGGCTTTTCAACTACAGTAGGCAGCACGCCTACCGGTGAATCAGCTATATCATTTGCAAGGGCAAGTTGTATTCCTGGAGCTGAGAGTTTGTCCAGTACTCCTGCCACAGATTCTCCACTCTTCTCTGGACTCTGTAGCCTCACTTTACATAATTGAGCACTTTTTGTCTCACCAGGGATTCCTGTTACCAGTACCTTTTTTGGCAACAGTCCCTCAGGAGTGCATATATCCTCTTCCTTCAGCATTAAAGACTGAGAGGATCCTGTTCCCTTGATATTGTAAACTCCTTACCTATTACCCCTGGGCTATGTGAATAAACTTTACCCTCACATGTACATTTTTTAAGCTGATCAGGCACTTCCTCGTTAACCAACCTCTGATCAGCTTGTTCACTCTGAGGCAGTTGTCTAACTTCCCTAGTGCTTTTTGTTACTAGTCCAACAAAACTCCCAGGCTTGTCTGGTTTTCCTCCATCTGGCTTTCTCCTAGCCCACCCACACGGTGATTTTGTGTGGCCCACTTTATTACAATGGAAACACCGGTGCTTTTTAACTTCTTTGTCCCCCTCGAGGGTTTCTTTTTTACCCTGTGGTAAGTTATCCTTATCATCTTCACTGGGATCTACCTTTCCCTCTCCAGGTGAGGATTTCTCTATGCCCCAGTTTCGATCCCTCATGGATTGAAATTGATTCTGGAAGCCAAACCTTGTTTTATGGACCAGCTCATAATCTTCAGCCCCTTCAGCTGCTAACCTTGCTGTTTTAACTCTCTGCTCTTCCCCATGAGTTCACACTACTTCCTCACTGAGCCTTCCCTCAGCCTTAATCTCCAGCCTTTTAAGCTGACTTTCCTTTTTAAAAGTGGCAGTTTTTGAAGTTCAAAAGCTCTCTCTTTTTCTTTCTCTGCTCTCTCTCTTTTCCCTCTCTTTTGCTTTTAATTGTATCTCAAGCTGTTTAATTTCTGCTGCCTTTTCCTTATCTCTCGCCTCTGACTCAAGCTGCTTCATTTGCAGTTGAATCCTTGCCATCTCTATAGATTCTGATGGTTTCTTCAGCAAGTTTAAATGCTGAGCTACTGCTGTAATTACCTCTCCTTTCCTCACTGAAGCAGGCAGTTCCAATTCCAGCTTCCCTGTTAATACTTGCAACTTGGTTATATTCACTTTTTGCAAAGACGCCGCATCCAAATCCAGAAAACACTTGGTGACTGAGAGAGCCGTTCCTATCCCAAGCTTTGTCTCCCCAACCAAATCAACACCCAAATAAAGACACTAGCACCTACCAGTCTCTGTTTAAAATCCCGCAAAGAGCCCCCAGTCTGTTATGGACCAGGCCAGACCACTCAAAACATTGGATGTAGGTTTGCTCGCTGAGCTGAAAGGTTCATTTCTATTTATAGAATAGAAAGCAGGAATTGTCAGCATTGCTTCGCCTGAGGTCCACTGAAGATGTTACCTAGTAAGGTAATGAAACGTCTGGAAATGAACCTTCCAGCTCAGCGAGCAAACCTATATCCAAAACCTCAACCTGAGCTACAAATCTTCTCAAAACTCGCCACCCAAAACATTCTTAAGCAGGCAGCTCAGACCATAAGTTTGCAATTTGTTTCAGTCAGTGTACAGTGAACATTACCTGGAGTAGGATAGCTAGGTTGGCTACTAGACTTTAAAACAGACAAAAATTTATTCACAAAATTACACAAAGAGCGGAATAAAGAACCCCTGCAGAACTCAGCCTATCCAGCTAGACTCAATTATGTTGTTCCGGATATACACAACAGTCCCAATTAGCAAACTCCCTTAATAACCAGTATAAATGGAATATATGCTTACAGGTTGAAGTTGAAGGGCAGAAAAGAGAGTGAGAGAGTTTCCACATAACTCCCTGTTGAACTTCCAACCAGTTCAAGACTGAACTAAAACTGCCCAGCTGGAGAGCTGACCACTCCCCTTTCATTATACAGGTCACTTCTAAATCATGACCACTTTGGCCTGAAGTCTCATCTGTTTACATATAAACAAAAGGCCTCTCAAAATCCTTTTCATCTCTGTACCAAACCAGACTGATCGGAGCCCGGCCCAGTATATTGCCCCTCTGAAAAAATCAGGGACAGAGTGTCCTTGAGCCAAGGAACAGCTTTTAGTTTAAAAAAAAAGAGACTAGCTTTGTGACATGCGCGCGCTCTCTATCTCTCTCTCTCACACTCTCTCTCCCACATTGTCTCTCACTCTCTGTCTCTCTCACTCTCTCTTTCACACTCTCTCTCACACTCTGTCTCACACTCTGTCTCTCTCACACTCTGTCTCTGTCACACTCTGGCTCTCTCACACTCTGTCTCTCTCACTCT
>NC_057713.1:2243395-2253786 GCF_004010195.1 Chiloscyllium plagiosum
ACCACACTCTCTCTCACTCGCGCTCTCTCATTCACTCGCTCACTCATTCACTCTCTCTCATACACACCATACTCTCACACACATATGCGCATTCTTACACACACACACATGCACACACTCTTACTCTCACACACACACACTCTCTCTTTTTCCCCAACCCACCCCCTGTCATTCTCTCTTTCTCTCTCTCTCTCATACTCTCTATCTCACACACACATACCAGTCACCAGCATTCCCAGTAAATTGTTTTTCTTCGGTGTGGATCTCTGGGGTCTGTGCTTGGCATCACCTTCCAGAACGAGCTGTGGATGGACTCGTGGAGCGGCTGCATACGTGCTCAACTTCAAGGGAACATTGGTGTTCTCACCTGTACGTGCTCACTCCAAATCAAGCAAGATCCAATGTGTATTATTGACAAGATGCACTGTAGAAATTCACCAAGGCTCCTTGGACAGTACCTCCCAAACCCATCCCCACTACCATCAAGGGCATTAGATACATGGGAACACCACAACCTGCAAGTTCCCCATCAAGCCACTCACCATTCCTTCAATGTTGCTGGGTTAGAATCCTGGAATTCCCTCCCTCAGAGAATTGTGGGTTTATCTACAGCACATGGACTGCAGCGGTTCCAGACAGCAGCTCAGCAACTAAGGATGGGTAGTAACTCTTTAACTGAGCCAGGGACACATACATCCATAAGGTATAGGAGCAGAATTAGGCTATGCAGACTCTCAGGTCTGCTTCGTTATTCAATCGTGGCTGTAATTGTTCTCAACCCCATCCTCCTGCCTTCTCTCCATAACCCTTGATCCCCATTACTAAATGCAAATCTATCTATCTCTGTCTTAAATACACTGAGTGAGTTGGCCTCCATGGCCTTCTGCAGCAATGAGTTCCACAGATTCCCTACCCTC
Organism: Chiloscyllium plagiosum; assembly: GCF_004010195.1. Taxonomy (NCBI): domain Eukaryota; kingdom Metazoa; phylum Chordata; class Chondrichthyes; order Orectolobiformes; family Hemiscylliidae; genus Chiloscyllium; species Chiloscyllium plagiosum. The sequence goes on from NC_057713.1 coordinate 2,244,313, forward strand.
TCCCTGAAACACTTCCTCCTCATCTCAGTTCCCATCAGCCTGAGGCTGTGCCCTCAGGTCCTACTGTCTCCTGGTGGAAACATCTTCTCCATGCCCACTCCATCCGGGGCTCTCAGTATTCTATAAGTTTCAGCCCTTCTAGGCTGCATTGAGTATAGACCCAGAGTCTTCAAGTGCTCCTCATATGACAAGCCCTTCATCCTGGGATTATTCTTGTAAACCTCCTCTGCACCACTCTAATGCCCGCATGTCTGTCCTTCCTTCAATACGGAGCCCAAAACTGCTCAGTATTCCATACATGGTCTGACCAGAGCCCTGTATAGCCTCCAAGGTCCTTCTCAAAATGAATGCTGACTTTGATTTCCTGATTGCAATCTGAACCTGCAATGTTAACCTGAAGAGAATCCTGAACTAGAATTCCCAAGGCCCTTTGTGCTTCAGCCTTCTGAAGCCTTTCCGCAGTTAGAAAATAGTCTGTGCTTCTATTCTTCCCACCAGAGTGCATAACCTCTCAATGTTCACATGTTTCCCACAGCCAGTAACACACACACACACAGACAAACACACAGCCGCGCGCGCACACACAGGCGCACACACACACACACAGACACACAGCCGCACAGGCGCACACACACAGACACACAGCCGCGCGCGCGTGCACACACACACACACATACACACACATATCCTGTAAGTGAATAAGAAGTGCACCGTGCTCAGGAGGAACAGGTGACGTTTGAGCTCGGGTTCCTCTATATCTCTCCCACAGAATCACAGAATATTTATGGTATAGAAGAAGGCCATTTGGCCCAGCCATGTAGATTTCCTGACCCCATCACTGACTGATCGGAAGAGAGAGATCACTGTGATTGAGTGACCACTCTAGTTTGTATCATGTCAGGATGGTAGGCTGGATATCTGTCGGTTGTTACTGTCCAGTTACTGTAATGTTTTCAGTCTATGTGATGGATTCACTGTCATGAACATTTTGAAACTCCCACGACGTGATCCACGCTGTAATTTCTTGCTGTTAATTGTCGTGACAATCCCATGGCTTATTGAGCTGGACTGATTAGCTCATGTTTCTCCTCTTTCACATGGTGTTGCCCATTTTTCACAATTTGTAATTAAATCTGGATAATGATGTTAGCCTGAAGCTGGTCGCCTGTCCAGATCGAAGGATTTGTGTGTTGGGCACCCTGTGAAATAATGTCCCGAGGTAAGGTAACTTGCTCAGTGCTGCCAAGAAGACAGGGCTGGGTTTAGTTGATGGAATTTTGCCTGCCTCCTGGAAAGGCCTGGGTTGGAAAGAGCCCTGAAGGGGATTGGGGTGAGCTGTTTGGGGCACTGCATGTAGTTTTGAGTTGCACACTCTCAGAAGGCCATAGTGAGAGAGGGAAGTCTGTGCAGAAACACCAGGAAATGACTGCTGTGCGGAGATTCTGTTAGAACAGAGGAGATTGAGGAGTGAAGTTAAATGGTGAGGCAGGCTTGAAGGGGCCAAATGGCCTCCTAGGACTACTTGTGTTATCAAAATGATGAAAGGGTGGGGACGGAGTTGGTTATTTGTGGTTACTGACAGATGGAGAACACAATTAAATAAACAAGATTTAGCATGGGGAACAGGAGGCCCAATCTTTGAGTTGTAAGAGGGAGGGATTCAGTGAAGAACAAGTGAGATGAAAGAATGGAGTTACAGAGCAGGAACATGCTACTGCTGAGGAGGATGTCCTGCAGCCAGCTCCCCTGCTGCCATCCCTTAATAATGCCATAGGAAGTTGCATCGTGAACTTTGCTGGAGTGGCCAGAGGCTGGCACTGATTATTCTGTCAGAGCTGACTGATGCCCGTTTGTGTGCTCTGCCTTCTAGGTCTGAAGTATGTCAGCCAGACCAGCGTGAGTCAGCTTAACCTCGATGGGACAGGAGTCACACTGCCTGCCATCAGCAGCCTCATGGCATCCTGCCCTGGCATCACCAGCATCCGGGTCAACAACCTGCACCCCCACTCCCCTGACCAGGTCTCCGACGAGGAGCTGACGGCTGAGGATTGACGGGCCAGCTGGAGGAGGAGGGGGCGAGGAGGAGGGGTAGTGACTCCGCAGCACAAGACACCCCCCCCCCCCCCCCCCCCCTTTGGTGCAATCAAAACGGGTATAGGAGTGAGGAGCCTCACTCTCTCTCGCTCAGAGAATCAGTGTGGAAAGGAACTTCCTCGCATTTAGCCTGATCTTCATTCAGTTGCTGCACTTCTGGTTTTGCAGTTTGCTCACCTATTCCCCTATCAATGCCCTTAATTTTACACCCAGTCAGAGTCCTGAAGTAGGCCATCCGTAAAAAGACAACTCTAAATGCAGACTATATCTAATCCTGCGCTGTCCCTGTCCTGGGAGTGTTTGTTAGGGACAGTTTGGAGGGAACTTTACACTGTATCTAACACCATGCTGTCTCTGAGCTTGGAGTGTTTGAGGGGGATGGTGTAGAAGGAGCTTTACTCTATCTGACCTGAGGCCGTCCCTTAGCTCAGAATGTTTGGTGGGGAACAGTGGAGAGGAAGCTTTGTTCTCTCTCTAACCCTGTGCTGTCCCTGTCCTTGGAGTGTTTGGTGGGGGACAGAGGAGAGGGAGCTTTACTCTCTCTCTAACCTCATTCTGTCTGTGCCCTGGGGTAGTAGGACTCTGATGGGGATTCCTGTAATTGGAAACTGTTCTGAATAACACAGGCTGCACTCACGGTGCTGCTGCTGAGCTCTGCGTAGTAAGCTTCATTTCGGGGGTTCTAGGTTTGCCATTTTCTGGGTCACACGATTGATTTCTGCTGATGAGGAAGGGTCTATAAGTTTTGCCCCCTTTCACCATAAGCTTTCCTTGGGAGCTGCTGGTTAGACTGGAAGGAGAGGTAGCTTTATTTTGAATAGCACTTTGCCTCCTCCTGTGCTTCGATTGATTTGTTTTTCAAAGAGAAATGTTTTGTGACTAAAAGCTAACTTGGAACCTGCTGTGTGAGACTGTTTATTTGACCTCTGGGACACAGAGAGTATCCTGCCTTGGCAGCTCAGTGTTTGGTCTCTCTTTCTCTCAGGCTGTCTGATGTTAAGGTTGCTGGGGGACTGAGTCATGCTGATACTCAGTGACACATGCTCTGCTCTTCCTTACTTTCATTGTGTGTAATGCAGTCAGAAAGTGACTGTTCAGCCCCTCCTATCCATACCAGTCGTCAAAAATCCATCCATCTCATTCCATCTCCCAGCGCTTGGCACACAAACCTCGTACTCTTTCACATATCAGTGCACTTCCAAATAATTCTTCAGTGTTTTAATGGTTCCTGCCTCTACCACTCTTTCAGGCAGTGAGTTCCAGATGAAAAGGTTTTTCCTCAAATCTCCTGTAAATCTTCTGTTCCTTAGCTTCAGTCCATCTCCCCTGGTTATTGAGTATACCAAATCCTGGGCAGAAACCTCAACATTGAATTTAACTTCAACAAATTCTGGTAAAACCATCCAATTTCTTGTCCTAAATGTTTCCAGGATGGTCCCTAATGTCTGTCTATAGGCGAGTAGGGAAGCAGAAATTCTTAAAACCCCACAGTAAGGTGTTCACTCACTATAATCTAATGTACTAAAGGGAAGAGTTTCTCCCTACCTGCTCTATGTCTGGCCTTATTAACTTAGTATACCTCAATCAGGTCCCTTCTCAGCCTTTCTGCTCTAAGGAAAGCCTGTCTAGTCCCTCTTCATTGCTGAAATGCTCCATCCACACAACATTCTCTTCATCCTCCTCAGCACTGTCTTCACTGCATCACATTCTCACTATCCTGTGGTGACTAGAACTGTACACCGTACTCTGGCTCTGACCTAGCCAACATTATGTACATAAAACCTCTTTGCTCTTGTACTCAGTATCTTGCCTAATAAAGGCAAGTATCCCACATTAGGTGCATTAGTCAGAGGAGAACGGGTCTGGGTGGGTTACTCTTCGGAGGGTCGGTATGGACTGGTTGGGCTGAAGGGCCTATTTCCACACTGTAGGGAATCTCATCTAATCTTAAAAAAAAGACAGCAAGGAAGTCCCACTGGAATTGAATTGGAACGGTTACATTGTTCAGCAATGTCCAAGTCAGAGCCAATTAAAATAAACATCTGGTTAAATGGTCAGCCAGTTCTAATGGAGGTCAATACTGGTGTGTCTGTGTAAATGATTGCAGAGCCAGTCTTTAACAAAATTTGATCCAGATTTTTACCCTTAAGTTTGTTTGAGACCTTGGCTAGACTGAGACCCTGTACCGGGGAACCGTTACAGAGTAACAGGACAACTTCAGTCCGGTCTGTTATGGGAAGCAGCTGGTTCAGTTCGCACTGATTCTAGTAAAAGGCTCTGGCCCAAATGTAATGGAGTGAAACTGGGTGAGAAAGAGTCACCTTGATTGGCTTAATACTTCTCAATTAGAAAATTGCTGCTTGAGTGGAGTCCTAATCAAATACCCAGACATTTATCAGGAATGTCTAAGGACTGTCAAAAGGCCAAGACCATCTTGCATATTGACCAGGATGCACTCCCAGGATTCTGCACGGCCCACCCAGTGCCATTTGCCTTACAGGCAAAAGTGGAGACAGAAACCAGGAGGTTGGAAAGTGAAGGAATCCTCAAACCAGCCCAGTTTGGGGAATGGGCAGCACCGGTCGTAGTGATTGTGAAACCCGACGGTCGGTTCACCTTTGTGGGGATTTTAAACAAACAGTAAACCTCTTCTCGCAGCTGGATAAATACCTAGTGTCTGGCATACAGGATTCATACACAAAGCTGACAGGGGGGCTGTCCTTCATGATGCTGGACATCAGCTATGGGGTGTACCTGCAATTGTAGTTAGATGGGGACTCCCGGACGTACGCTACAGTTAACACCCCAGAAGGGTTTGTACTGATATATGAGACAGCCATATCATCAGCCTGGGCCATTTTTCAACAGATGACAGAGAACATTTTACAAGGTCTACCACAGTTGACAAGGCCAGCTTATACCTGTTGGAAGATAAAGTGAGGACAATCAAAGGTGCCCTGGCTCCCATGTCCGTACTGGAGCTGAGGTCTTTCCTTGGGCTGGTGAACTATTATGGAAATATCTGCAAAACTCTGCTGTATTGTGTGGTTGCATTTCAGTGAAAGATCACCTTGTTAAATAAAAACAGAAACAGAAAATGATCTTTCAAGCAGATTTCTATCTGGGATCTGACTTATCCGGTCAGAACAGCAGCTGGGATCCTAACACTACACTGTCCCTATCAAATACCCCAGGACAGCTACAGCATGGGGTTAGATGCAGCTTAATGCTCCTTCATACTGGCCCCACAGATACCTGGCTGCATTGAAAATATGAACATTTGTTACTTACCAACGAGTACAACTGTGGCCTCGGCATTGTACGGGATTTTCTCCAACAGTTTGAGTTCGTGCTTTGACCTTGATCTCGTCATCTCTGCAGAAAGTGGACATTCCTTCTGTAAAAAGTAGAGAAACAGGTTAAAGGCAGAGGCTTGACAAGTTACCAGCATAAAGAGGGAGAGAGATAGAGACGGAGTGCACCATAGCAGATTATCAGACTCCCCTAATCTCAATTTTCAACGTTTTTGTGATGACTGATGTCAAACTAACTAGCCTCTTATCTCCCTTCCTCCTTGCTTCAGTAGCAGAAAAAAATCTTTGAAACAATCGAGATCCCAGGCCTGTTCACTGTAGCGCACAGTTTGTTTAGAACATTTTACAAGGTCTTCCCCAGATCACCATTTATCTGGATGACATGCTAATAAAAGGGAAAGCCAATAAGGAGCACTGAGAGAACATGGATATAGTGATTAGACGTTGCTCCCAGGCAGGCAAACGCCTTCGAAGGGAACAATGTGTGTTCCAGGCACTGCAAGAGACCTACTTCAGTTACAGAGTCGACAAGACTGAGTTACCCCCCATTGGAAGGTCAAGTGAGGGCGATCAAAGGAGCCCTGGCTCCCATATCTGTCCCAGAGCTTGGGTCTTTTCCTTGGGCTAATGGAAATTATTACGGAAAATTCCTACATAAACTGGCCTCCATCTCGGCACCCTTACACCTGCTACTGAAAAGGGCCAGCCTTGGAATTGGTCACGTAACCAAGAGGGAGGGGAAGAAGCAGCTGTCATAGAACATTACAGTGCAGTACAGGCCCTTGGGCCCTTGATGTTGCACCAACTATGAAACCAATCTGAAACCCATTAACCTCCACGGTTCCAGTTTATCCAATGACCATTTAAATGTCCTTGAAGTTGGTGAGTCTATTACTGTTGTAGGGAGGGTGTTCCATGCCCCTACTACTCTCTGAGTAAAGCAACTACTCTGACGACTATCCTATATCGATCACCTCTGAGTTTAAAGCTATGTCCCCTCGTGCTAGCCATCACCATCCAAGGAAAAAGGCTCTCCCTGTCCACCCTATCTAACCTTCGGATTGTCTTATATGTCTCTAATAAGTCACCTCTCAACCTTCTCTCTAACAAAAACAGCCTCAAGTCCCTCAGCCTCTCCTCGTAACACCCTCCCTCCATACCAGGGAACATCCTAGTAAGTCTCCTCTGAACCCTTTCCAAAGCTTCCACATCCTTCCTATAATGTGGTGACCAGAACTCTGCACAATACTCCAGGTGCGGCCGCACAAGAGTTTTGTACAGCTGCAACATGTCCTCATGGCTCCAAAACTCAATTCCTCTACTAATAAAAGCTAACACACCGTATGCATTATTAGCCACCCTTGCTGGGTGGCAACTTTCAGGGATCTATGCACATGGGCACTGAGATTTCTCTGTTTATCTACACCACCAAGAATCTTGCCCAGCACTCTGCATTCCTGTTACTCTGTCCAAAGTGAATTACCTCACACTTTTCCACATTAAACTCATTTGCCACCTCCCAGCCCGGCTCTGCAGCTTATCTATGTCTCTCTATAACCAACAATATCCTTTGGCACTATCCACAACTCTCCGACCTTAGTGTCATCCGCAAATTTACTAACCCACCCTTCTACACCCTGAGCCAGGTCATTTATAAAAATGACAAAACCAGTGACCCCAAAATAGATCCTTGCGGTACACCACTAGTAACTGAACTCCAGGATGAACATTTCCTATCAACCACCACCCTTTGTCTTCTTTCAGCTAGCCAATTTCTTACCCAAATCGCAAAATCACCCTAAATCCCATGCAATAGCCTCCCATGGAGAACCTTATCAAATGCTTTACTGAAATCCATATACACCACATCAACTGCTTTACCCTCATCCACCTGTTTGGTCACCTTCCCAAAGAACTCAATAAGGTTTGTGAGGCACAACCTACCCTTCACAAAACCGTGTTGACTATCCCTAATCAATTTATTCCTTTCTAGATGATTATAAAACCTTTTCCAACACTTTACCCACAACTGAAGTAAGGCTCACTGGTCTATAATTATCAGGGTTGGCTCTCATCCCCTTATTGAACAAGGGAACAACATTTGCTATCCTCCGGTCTTTCGCTGCTAATACTGTAGACAATGATGTCATAAAGATCGAAGCTAAAGGCTCAGCAATCTCCTCCCTGGCTTCCCAGAGAATCCTGGGATAAATCCCATCCATCCCAGGGGACTTATCTGTTTTCACACTTCCCAGAATTGCTAACACTTCCTCCTTATGAACCTCAATCCCATCTATTTTAGTAGGCTGTATCTCAGTATTCTCCTCGACAACTTTGTCTTTTTCCAGTGTGAATACTGACGAAAAATATTCATTTAGAGCTTCCCCTCTCCCCTCTGACTCCATGCACAACTTCCCAATACTATCCTTGATTGGCCCTAATCTTTCTCTAGTCATTCTTTTATTCCTGATATGCTTATAGAAAGCTGTAGGGTTTTCCTTGATCCTATCCACCAATGACCTTTCCCTCCTGGCTCTTCTTAGCTCTCTCTTTAGGTCCTTCCTAGCTAACTTATAACACTCAAGCCCCCTAACTGAACCTTCACACCTCATTCTCACATAAGCCTCTTGACAAGAGCTTCAACTTCTTTAGTAAACCATGGCTCCTTCTCATGACCACCTCCTCCCTGCCTGATAGGTATATACTTATCAAGGACCCACAGTAGCTGTTCCTTGAATAAGTTCCACATTTCAATTGTGCCCATTCCCTGCAGTTTCCTTCCCCATCCCATGCATCCTAAACCTTGCCTAATCCCATCATAACTCCCTTTCCCCTAGCTGTAACTCTTGCCCTGCAGTGTATACCTATCCCTTTCCATCGCTAAAGTAAACGTAACCGAATTGTGGTCACTATCACTATCACTACCTCCAAATCTAACACCTTGCCGGGTTCATTACCCAGTACCAAATCTAAAGTGGCTTCGCTCCTTGTTGGCCTGTCTACATACTGTGTCAGGAAGCCCTCCTGCACACACTGGACAAAAACTGACCCATCTATAGTACTCGTACTATAGTGATCCCAATCAGTATTTGGAAAGTTGAAGTCCCCCATGACAACTACCCTGTCTGTCTCACTCCTATCGAGAATCATCTTTGCTATCCTTTCCTCTACGTCTCTGGAACTATTCGGAGGCCTATAGAAAACTCCCAACAGGGTGACCCTTCCTTTCCTGTTTCTAATCTCAGCCCATACTACCTCAGTAGACGAGTCCTCAAATGTCCTTTCTGCCACTGTAATACTGTCCTTGACTAACAATGCTACACCTCCCCACTTTTATCATTTTCTCCGTTCTTACTGAAACACTTAAATCCCGGAACCTGCAACAACCATTCCTGTCCCTGCTGTAGCCATGTCTCCGAAATGGACACAACATCGAAGTCCCAGGTACCAACCCATGCTGCAAATTCACCCACCTTATTCCACATGCTCCTGGTGTTGAAGTAGATACACTTAAAACCAGCTCCTTGCTTGCCAGTGCCCTCTTGCGACCTTGAAACCTTATTTCTGACCTCACTACTCTCAACCTCCTGTATACTTGAACAACTAGGTAGGTTCCCATCCCCCTGCTGGATTAGTTTAAACCCACCCGAAGAGCATTCGCAAACTCCCCCCTGCAGGATATTGGTACCCTCTGAAACCTATCATCATCTGGTGCTGACCTGCATGTCTCCCCGTACAGTACTGGCTGATTGTGAATGCTTCCCAGACCTCGGCTGATGCAGAGCACAAACATGCTCAGGTAGAGAAGGAAGATTTGGAGGGTCATCTTTGGAGTGAGAATGTTCCAACAATATCTTTATCTTTACCGATGTAAATTTGGAACAGTAACAGACCACAAACCCTGCTGGGACTACTTAGAGGGGACAAGACCATGCTGCCCATAGCTCCAGGCTGAATTCAGTGGTGGGCTCTTGTTCTAAGTGCATATAATTACAACCTGGAACACTGTCCGGGTGGCCACGAGTAAATGAGAATGCCTTGTGCTGCCTCCTGCTGGTCAATACAC
>NC_057713.1:2253805-2254382 GCF_004010195.1 Chiloscyllium plagiosum
TGGGAGGGTGGGGTGATGGGAGGGGGTAGGGGGTGGGGGGACTACCACCACTGGAAGAGGCCACTCTGGTTTTAAACTTCGTGGATATCTTTCTGGTCACCGCTGACAATATCTGACCGTGGACACAAAAAAGATCCGTTCCTAGCAAAACTGAAACTGCTGGTGGTAATGGGGGAAGCAGAGGGGCCTTTACAACCAGGATTCAAACCTTTCTGGACCTGGCAAGACCACATCACTGTGGAGGAGGACGGCATATTATTATAGGATCAAGAGTGATTATCCCGGTCAAAGGTCATCACCAGATACTGGTTAAACTCCACCAGGGTCATCCAGGGGTTTCCAAAGTGAAGATTAGATTACAGATTAGATTACATTACAATGTGGAAACAGGCCCTTCGGCCCAACAAGTCCACACCGACCCGCCGAAGCGCAACCCACCCATACCCCTACATTTACCCCTTACCTAATACTACGGGCAATTTAGCATGGCCAATTCACCTGACCCTGCACATCTTTGGACTGTGGGAGGAAACCGGAGCACCCGGAGGAAACCCACGCAGACACGGGGAGAATGTGC
>NC_057713.1:2254543-2264293 GCF_004010195.1 Chiloscyllium plagiosum
ACCGGAGCACCCGGAGGAAACCCACACAGACACGGGGAGAACATGCAAACTCCACACAGACAGTCGCCTGAGTCGGGAATTGAACCCGGGTCTCTGGCGCTGTGAGGCAACAGTGCTAACCACTGTGCCACCGTGCCACCCACAAGATGTTGGCGAGACATTATGTCTGGTGGTCAGGATTGGATGCAGACTTGGCTGTGTTGGTGGGGCAGTGCCCAGAATGCCAACAAGGACAAAAATTACCACCAGCAGCCTCCCCATCTTCATGGGAATGGCCGGGTAAATCCTGGACTCGGTTACAGGTCACTGCTCCTCGGATGCTGCCTGAACTGCTGTGCTCTTCCAGCACCACTAATCCAGAATCTGGTTTCCAGCATCTGCAGTCGTTGTTTTTACCCACAGGTCAACTGTGCAATCCCTTCATGCGATCAATCGTCTTAGTCACTGTGGATACCCACTCAAAGGCCGGGCATGCGAAGGACAGCAGAGAAACTGCGAGCATCTTTTGCCTGACACGGACTCCCAAAGATGTTGGTCACAGATAACGGGCCATCATTTACCAGCAAGGTTTTTGAGTATTTCCTAAAGTCAAATGGCATTGGGCAGGTAAGAACAACTCCATTCCATCTGTCACCCAGTGGTGTGGCAGAAAGAGCAGTCCCAACTTTGAAGGCAGGCTCAAGGAAACACACAATACCAAACTGTCCTGGTTCCTATTTGATTATCGGACTACCCCTCTCACAACTACAGGGATGGCTCCAGTGGAGGTGCTAATGGGGAGAAGACTCTGTACCAGGTTAACTCTGATCTTCCCAGACCTGGGGGTGAGGGTGAAACGACATCAGGAATGCCAAGCTTCCTGTCAGTGAGAGAGACAGTTTAGTTCAGAGGATGAGGCTTGGTGTGGGACCCACAGGAATGGCCCTGTATGGGTCAGAGGAACGGCTAATGCGAGGTTGTACAAAGTTCAGGTTCGTGAGGCACTCCTGAACAAGCATGTGGACCACGTAAACGCTGCAAGCTCTCAAACAAGGCAGGAGCAAAACATATCCAGCCCCTTGGAACAGGCGGAAAGGCTGTCTGAACCCATGGCTTCACCCCCTCCAACTAGCATCAAAGAAAGCTCAGAGTCTGAGGTGGACAGGGCAGATATCGCAGCCTCGAATCCTTTACCAACCTTTATCTCCTGAGGTAAGTAAACTCTCTGCCTGAAGAAGAGGATTAATTTCTTCCAAGGCACACTGGATGCAAGAGACGGGCTATGGTCTGGTACATGCCACTGTGGGCGGCACGGTGGCTCAGAGGTGAGCACTGCTGCCTCACAGCACCAGGGACCCGGTTCGATCCCAGCCTCGGGCCACTGTCTGTGTGGAGTTTGCACATTCTCCCCGTGTCTGTGTGGGTTTCCTCCGGGTGCTCCGGTTTCCTCCCACAGTCCAAAGATGTGCAGGTCAGGTGAATTGGCCAGGCTAATTGCCCGTAGTGTTAGGTGCATTAGTCAGAGGGAAATGGGTCTGAGTGAGTTACTCTTCGGAGGGTCGCTGTGGACTGGTTGGGCTGAAGGGCCTGTTTCCACACTGTAGGGAATCTAATCTATACCCATATCTGTGGCTGAATCAGAGGATCCAGCTCCAGTGCAGAACACCCAAGAGAGGCTTCAAGAGAAAGAAGAGGCCTATATTCCTGCGCTGAGAGGGGGAGTGATGTAGTGATTGTAACGGGGTCATCCAGGTGGACCTTATAGAATCTGAGTTCCCTGATTGGGGCTGTTAACCTGGTCCAACCAAGGAGCCCTGGCTGACAGATATAAACAGGAGATTTGTTCTGTGGTGCTGTGGAGTCCGTGGACCATGTATAAATGGGGTGTGGGGGATTGCACTCCCTTTTTGATTTTCTAAAAAACCGTCTTCTCTGTTTCTGGTTGCACTTCGACCACACGCTCTTAATCTTCGGGCACCCAGTACGGAGGAGGGAGGGGAGGCCTGAAGACCTCCTCGTGGGTCTGCTCCTGGGCCTGGCCAAACTGGCCATCAACAGGTCCAGGCAGTGGGCCGTGGAGGGGGTCGTTAGGGCCGACTGCCTGCCCCTCTTCCGCGGTTACGTTAGAGCCCGGGTGTCCTTGGAGAAGGAGCACGCGGTGTCCACCAACAGGTGTTTCCTCTTTTCCTGATGGTGGGAAATTGGTGCACCTTGTGTCTCACCTGCACACACACACAACATGGGTGCTGGGGAAATAAGCACTACCGCAGTTAGGCGGTAGTGTGAGGGCAAGGAAAAAAATAAGAAAAAATACAAAAGGAACACCAGTTAACAAAAGTGGCTTTGTAAACCAGTCAGTTCAGGAATCAGATTCTCTCAAAAAAAGCAGTAACACACTGACTGTGGCCCAGGCAGCACGGTCAGGCTCCCTCCCTGACACTGAGCCAGCTCCCTCAGAGCCAGCTCTCAGATGGAACAGTACCTCTGACACTCCTGGTTATTATTTTCTTTTTATTGTTTTTTCCTTACCCCCACGCTACCGCCTAACTGCGGTAGTGCTGAATTTTCCCCCAGCACCCATGTTGTGTGTGTGTGCGGGTGTGAGACACAGTGAAAGACAAAGTGCACCAATCTTTATTCGGTTTCCACCACCAGGAAGTTAGGAAAACACCCGGGTGGCCAGTGACAAACACTGCCCTTCACATCAAAGGACAGTGCTGTGTGATCAAACAGTGAAGGGGAGGGTAGGGACTAAATCAAAATAGAGTTGGAGGGAGAAATAATGCACTCCACTCCCTGCGGCGCCCACCTCTCCCTGAACAACTCCAGGGTGTTGGTCGACACCGCGTGCTCCTTCTCTAAGGACACCCGGGCTCTAACGTAACCGCGGAAGAGGGGCAGGCAGTCGGCCCTAACGACCCCCTCCACGGCCTGCTGCCTGGACCTGTTTATGGCCAGTTTGGCCAGGCCCAGGACCAGACCCACAAGGGGGTCCTCTGACCTATCCTCCGCACCGGGTGCCCGAAGATCAGGAGCGTGGGTCTGAAGTGCCACCAGAAACAGAGAGGAAGGTTTGGTGTTCCTTTTCTATTTTTTTTTTTCCCAGCACCCATGGTGTGTGTGTGCAGGTGTGAGACACAGTGAAAGACACAAAGTGCACCAATCTTTATTCAATTTCCACCACCAGGAAGATAGAAAAACACCCGGGTGGCCAGTGACAAACACTGCCCTTCGCATCAAAGGGCAGTGCTGTGTGATCAAAACAGTGAAGGGGAGGGTAGGGACTAAATCAAAATAGAGTTGGAGGGAGAAATGATGCACTCCACTCCCTGCCACCAGAAACAGAGAGGAAGGTTTGGTGTTCCTTTTCTATTGAGGACTGATTTCTAAACTGTTTAACCTACACAGTCAATGTGTTTCAGGTGTAATCTAGCCTTCATTAGGGAACAATTGTGTTACTCTTCAACTTTACCTTGAGAAAAGGACAATGCTGATTTTTGAATGTGTTTTCACTTTTTTGTTGTTTGGACTGAGCTTCTGAGAAAATACATATTTCCAGATGAGCTGTTCCTGTATGGGTAGGTCTGGCCCTTTGTGGGTGACTAGGTCTCTGTAAAGACTGAACAACTGTGCGTGCTGGGAGATGAGTAATTGCTTCATCCTGGAGTGGACTCTGCTTTCAGGAGTGGACTAAACCGCTGTGAGTTAACTGCCTCTTCACAATGTACTGTGTTCCTGTGAGTGAGGCTGGTTCTCTATGGGTGGGCCAGGACTCTATCGAGACTGAACACCTGTGTGTGTGCTGCAGGGTGTCCATTTGCTGGGTTCAGGCATGAACTCTGCCTTGGTACTGGAAACTGTATTGTGAGGATTTTGTGAATTCTGTTAATGTGATGTATGTAAATAATTGTGTTTGAGTGTGGGTCAGAGTGGGCTAGTCAGTACGTGGGGCAACTGGGAGCTGGAGGGTCCATGACCGGCCTAGGGGAAAGAGGCCTGAGAGGGGAGTGTCTGTTAGTGCACAGGGTGGCTGAGGCGAGGCAGCTGACAGCGTGCCCGTAGGAAAGCTGGTCAAGGGGAGGGGCAGCCAGTACGCGGGCTGGCTGGGGGCCGGAGGGTTGATGACCAACCTGGAGGAAAGTGGGCCAGGAGAAGGCTGTCAGTACGCGGGGTGGGTGAGGCCATGCAACTGACAGTGTCCTCACAGGAAAGCCGATATGGGGCAGGCCGGTCAGTACACGGGGAGGCTGAGCCAGGCAGCCAACTGCAGCCCGTAGGAACGCTGGCCGGGGGAAAGGATCAGTCAGTATGCGGAACGGCCAGGTACTGGAAGGCCAGCAGCCTGACTGTGGAAACCCGTTGGGGCTGGTTTGGTTAGTGCGTGGGGTGACCGGGAGCCAGTGGCTGATATCCGTCCCAGAGGAAAATGGGCTGGGGAGGGCCGGTCAGTGGGCAGGGTGGCCAGAGGCCGGAAGGCTAACAACCAGCTCATAGGAAAGCGACCCGGGGTAGTCTGGTCAGTCCACAGGGCGACTGGGAGCTGGGTGGTCGATGACCAGCCTGGAGGAAAGCAGGCCTGGGGAGGGTCGGTCAGTACGCAGCGTGGCCGGAGACCGGAAGGCTGACGACTGTCCTGAGGGAAGCCTAGCCAAGGACGGTCTGATCAGTATGTGGTGGGGCCTGGTGTCAGCTATCTGTTTTACAGCTATATTGGGCCTGTACCCTATGCACTGTTTCTGATTTGATTACACTGTCTTGTCTGTGTTTGTTACTGTTATCCTTGTGATGAACGGAAGTGGGATTTGAGGTTTGTCCTCATCTCCCTGAAAGCTGGTTGAATGTTGGGGTTTGGCGTTTGGTTTGTTGCCCTTTCCTCCATATATAGTGGGGCTTTAGTGAACTGCTGGTTTCTGTTTATTAACTGTATTTTGTACTGTTTCATACAATAAAAAGACAGTGTCAGACATCCTGTTCCCTCTGAGAGCTGGGGCTGGGGGAGCTGGATTCGTGTCAGGGAGGGACTGACGCTGAGCGGCTGCCCACACCCAGTGTGTGTATGGCTCCTGATGGTTTCCGTGTTTTTGGGGAAACTGGCTGATCTATATAGCCAGTTTGTTGCCTGGTATTCCTTTTTGTTAAATTTGAGGACTGAGTTTTAAACTGGCTGATTTACACAGTCAGTGTGTCTCAGTTCTCATTAGGGAACTGTTGTTTCACTGGCTGGATACAGCCTGTGTGTTAGTCTTTCCTTTTTTACTTTGAGAAAAGGACTATGTTGATTTTCTGGCAGGGCTTTGCCCTTGCTCTCTGGTTTTCTTTCTTTTGAATGGTGTTTTCACATTTTTTGTTGGTGTTTGGACTGAGCGTCTGTGAGAAAACGCACCTTTCTAGATGAGCTGTTCCTGTGGGTAGGCCTGGGCCTGGGCCTGGGCCTGTGTAAAGACTGAACACACCTGTGTGTGTGCTGGGGGGTGAGTAATTGCTGTGTCCTGCAGTTCGGGAGTGGACTCTGCCTGCGGGAGTGGACCATCTGCTGTGAGTTAACTGCACCATGTTCTTGTGAGTGGGCCTGGTTCTCTGTAGATAAACCAGGCCTCTATGGAGACTGAACACCCATATGTGTGCTGTGGGGTGATGCATTCTGTATACCGGAGTGGAGTCTGATCCTGGGAATGGACTCTGCATTTTGAAGAGAACTGTTTATGGTAATGGACTCTGTACCAGAAAGGACTCTGTTTGTTGGTAATTGACTGTCTTGTTGCTTACTGGGTTTATCACCTGCACTGTCTTGTGTGTCCCTGGGCCTGGCAGGTCTCCCTGTGAACTGGGAGGGTCAGAGGTCATCCCAAAAGCTGTCACCCCCGAGAGCTGGAGAGGGGGTATGCTGATCTGTGAACCTGAAGGTAGGTAGGCTGCCCCGAGAGCCAGAAGATGGGTAGGCCATTCTGAGCGCTGTCGTCCCGCGAAGGGGTGATCGGGACGGGCTGTCCTAGAGGTGGTCGGAAGGTGTGTCAGAGCAGCCGAGAGCCAGAAGGTGTGTAGAGGCGGGCTGCGTTTGAGTGGCCGGAACGTGGGATGGACGGGTAGTTTGCTGGGCTAGGACATAGAACAATACAGCGCAGAACAGGCCCTTCGGCCCTCGATGTTGCACCGACCTGTGAACTAATCTAAGCCCATCCCCCCTACACTATCTCGTCATTATCCATGTGCTTATCCAAGGGCTGTTTAACGCCCCTAATGTGGCTGAGTTGACTACATTAGCAGGTAGGGCATTCCACGCCCTTACCACTCTCTGAGTAAAGAACCTGCCTCGGGCATCTGTCTTAAATCTATCACCCCTCAATTTGCAGCTATGCCCCCTGGTACAAGCAGACGTCAGCATCCCAGGAAAATGACTCTCACTGTCCACCCTATCTAATCCTCTGATCATCTTGTATGTCTGTATTAAATCCCCTCTTAGCCGCCGCCTTCTCTCCAATTACCAGGGATGTCTATGGTACATGCACTGGTTTTATTGTTTGCATTATCGGACTGTCTCTACACGATTGCATTTACTGTCTCCTGCTTCATGATGTAAGCTGGGACTTGAGGTTACCTCGTTTCTGTGTGAACGAGTTGTACGGTGGGGTTTGGGGTCTGGCTTTGCTGCCCCTTTCCCCTGTAAATTGCTGTTTCTTTGTACACAGCTGTTAACTGTTTATTTGTACTAGTTAATAAAATATATAAACAGGAGTGTCAGGGGCTGTGTTCACTCAGAGAGCTGGCTCTGAGGGAGCTGGATAAGTATGAGGGACTCTCTGTGTGTAAATAAAGGGGGAACTTGGTGACGAGATACTGATTCTGTGGAGTTATTTCAATGTACTCCCTTACCTGCTAATCCTCCCAGAATACAACACCTCACAGTTTTCAGGATGGAGTGACATCTATCACTGTTGAGCCTGTCCATATCATCCTGTTGCCTAAGGCTTTCCTCCCCAGTATTGACCACATCACCAATATTCGTTGTATCTGTGAACTTACTGAACATCCCGAATACAATCATGTCTCGATCATTAATGTATACATCAAACAGCAAGGACCCAGCACCAAACCCTGTGGTACACACATAAGTTTCCCAGTTATGAAAATAACCTTTGACCGTTGCCCTCTGCTTCCTGCCAGAGTCAGTTTTGAATTCAATTTTCCAAATTACTGCAGATTCCATGGTCTGTTAGCTTATTAAACAGTTTATCATGCAAACAGCCCTACCTATAGATACCTTCCCTCATCTGCACCCCAAGACACCAACTCAACAAATTCCAATCTGTTAGACATGATCTTCCCCTGATAAAGCTAAGCTATCGTTGATTAATCTTTGTTTCTCCAAACGGAGATTAATTCTGTCCCTCACCAGCCTGTAGTTTCTGGTTTATTCCCACTAGCTCTCTCTCCACCCCCCCCCCCCACTTTCTCTGGCCCTCCCTTTGAATCTCAATCCCAGTTGAGTTGTTGGTGACACACTCACCATAGATCTCCCTGCACATACCCATGAACTCTCACACGTTTCTACTCCATCTTTTCCTCACAGGCCATCTCGGTCTCAGCTCACACACATTGTTTTTCGGAAACTAAGGACATTCGCTGGCCTTATTTTAGCAAAATGTTGCGGGGTTAGTTCACATCTTAAAGCTTTACAGAGAGTAAAGGAGTGTAGTCACTGTTTTAATAAAGATTTGCTTTAAAAAAAATTGATTTGTACACAGCAAAATTTAAACAAGTGGAAGGAGATGAAGATTGGATAATCTGTTTTTATAACATTTGTTGAAGGCATTGATATTGGCCAGGACTCTGTTTGAACCTGACATTCTTCCCTTCAAAGTGATACCTGTACAATCTTTTACATCCACAAGAGGGCAGACAGATCTCGTTTTGTCTCAACTAAAAAAAAGTACATCCGACAGTGCGGCATTCCCTCAGCACCGACCCTCCGACAGTGCGGCACTCCCTCAGCACTGACCCTCTGACAGTGCGGCGCTCCCTCAGCGCTGACCCTCTACAGTGCGGCGCTCCCTCAGCGCTGACCCTCTGACAGTGCCCACTCCCTCAGTGCTGACCCTCCGACAGTGCCCACTCCCTCAGTGCTGACCCTCCGTCAGTGCCCACTCCCTCAGTGCTGACCCTCCGACAGTGCCCACTCCCTCAGTGCTGACCCTCTGACAGTGAGGTACTGTGGCTGGTGCCAATGAGTAACCGGTCCTATTGAGTGTGGTCTCTGTCCTGTTGAATAATTCAGCCCAAGGTGAGAGCAAGATTGACCTGGTCCTGGGTTCTGTTGCTCTGTAATGGCTGCTCTCAAAAAACTGAGTCTCCCACAGGTGGGAATTTTGCATTTAGAGGAAAAAAAGTACAATTAATAAATTTCCTTCAAACTGAGTCTTTTGAAGTCTCTCCCTCTCTCTGCCCCACCTTGTGCTTTACTCTCGATTGAATTCCCATCTTCTCTTCCCAGTGTAGACCGGATCTGCATCCAGACTTGTTCACGCAGTCTCCCACTCTTAACGTTTGGTGAGGAATACGTTATCCGATGCCTCAGGAAGAATCTTTAAGGAGTGAGAAGTTGCAGCAGGAGATTTCGGAAAGAATTGCAGCACCTGGGACTTCAGCGACCGAGGGGAGCGACGTAGGATTGGCGATGTGCGAGAGACCAGAAGGAGAAATTGGCTGGATCCTGAAAAGCTGTGAGACCTTCGAGACCTGGTGGTTGAGTAAGTGAGGGAAGGTCATGTCAGAGACTGTGGATGAGAATTCTTAAAAGCAAGACAAGCTGCTGAGTCAGAGCCATTGTACATCAGCAGACATGGGACAAAGGTGGACTCGGGAGCTGGACTTCAGCTCAGGGCTCATGGGTTCCAAGTTGCAGCCATCCAGAGAATGTTAAAATTATCAAGACTGTTTATCTCCAGGACTCACTGTCAGCCAAAAGAAAAACACCCAGTAACCAATTAAAATGGAAAGAGTTTATTTTCAATTATAATTATTTTTACAGAATTAGTACATTGACAATGGAGCAGAGTTTGATATGTACTGGAGTATATCATTACTGGCATATTAATATTAATATATGTGTATATATATATATTGCAAAGGCCGAGTGGAATGGTCAGCATGCAGGGTCACACATACAGGAACTGGAGTGACAAGGAACATAAAGGACAGCTCCATTCACAAAGCATCCAACCCAGCCCCACATCCACCGTCTACAACCAATCAGAAATTCTGCAGGCTGTCCCACCATAAATCTACCAGAACTGGGCAGGAAGGATGTTCCCGGTGACCAGAGAGTCCAGAACCAGGGGGTCACAGTCTCAGGATACGGGTGGGCCATTTCGGACTGAGATGGGGGGGGGAATGTCTTCACCCAGAGAGTGGGGGAGCCTGTGGGATTATCCAGCACAAAAAGGGGATGAGGCTAAAATACTAAATGTTTTCAAGAAGGCATTCGGTGTAGTTCTTGGGGCAAAAGGATCTGGGGAGAAAGCAGGGACGGGGGACTGGGTTGAATGATCATATTGAATAGAATCAGGAGCAGGCTCAAAGGGCTGAATAGCCTCCCCTTGACCCCTGACCCCTGACCCTGAGGTTCCAAGGCAGGAATCTCACCTCAGGACAGAATTCTCGAAAAAATTCCAACTGTGCTCGTTTTGTTCACTTCTTCACTAAAACATTGCCTCATGCACCCAAATCAGTCTGGGGAGGGGTGAGGAGGGTTCAGTGGGTTAGGCCCAGTTTGGG
>NC_057713.1:2264793-2278413 GCF_004010195.1 Chiloscyllium plagiosum
CTCCATGTCCACTCTGTCCATGCCTTTCAGTATTCTTTAAGAGATTCTCAATGAGAATTTACCCCTTCTCCCTTCTATCTAAACTCCATCGATTACAGACCCAGAGTCCTCAACCACTCCTCATATGGACCAATCTTTCATTCCAATGATCATTCTTGTAAGCCTCCTTTGGACTCCCTGTAGCACTAGAATGTTCTCCCTTAGATATGGGGTACAAAACTGCTCTCCACGTTCCAAATGTGGTTTGACCAGAGCCTGATACAGCCTCAGCAGTATATCCCTGCTCTTGTATTCTAGCTCTCTTGCAATGAATGCTAGCAACACATTTGCCTCCCTAACTGCCAACTGATCATTTGTGTTAACCTTAACAGAATCCTGAATTAGGACACCCAAGTCTGTCTGTGCTTCAGATTTCCAAAACCTTTCCTAGTTTAGAATGTAGTCTGTGACTCTATCCTTCTTACCAAAGTGAATAATTTCCCACTTTCGAACATTGTATTCCACTTTGAGCTTTACCAAATGGTCAGTTAGACTCGAAACATCAACTCTTTTCTCTCCTTACAGATGCTGCCAGACTTGCTGAGATTTTCCAGCATTTTCTCTTTTGGTTATTGTATTCCACTTCTTTGTTCACTCTCATTGCCTGTCCTTCTGCAGCCTCCTTGCTTCCTCAACACTATACCTGTCCTTTCACCTATTTTTGTGTCATCTACAAATTTAGTAACAATGCCTTCAGTTCCTTCCTCTACATTGTTAATGTATTATGTGAAAGGTGTGGTCCCAACCTGCAGTCTGGCCTACATGTGACTCCAGACTCTCAGCATTGTGGGGAAAGGCCCTAGCTATGCAGTTGTTTCAATTGCAACAAAATCTCAACAAAGAGATGAAACTGGACTGGTCACCTGGCATTGATGTAGGCACTGGAAAAACAATGGCAGAAACAGCCCTGTCAACCCTGCGAAGTGCTCCTCACTAACATCTGGGGGCTAGTGCCAAAATTGGGAGAACTGTCTCACCGACTAGTCAAGCAACAGTCTGACATAGTCATACTCACGGAATCATATCTTGCAGACAATGTCCCAGACCCCACCATCACCGTCCATGGATATGTCCTGTCCCACCAGCAGGATAGACCCAGCAGAGGTGGCAGCACAGTGAGACACAGTTGGGAGAAAGCTGCCCTGGGGGTCCTCAACATTGACTCTGGCCCCAATGATGTCTCATGGCTTCAGGTGAAACATGGGCAAGGAAACCACCTGGTAATTATTGCGTACTGTCCTTGGCTGATGAATCGGTACCCCTCCATGTGAACATCACTCGGAGGAAGCACTGCGGGTGGTAAGGGTACAAACTGTCCTCTGGGGCGGGGGATTTCAGTGTCCCACCACCAAGAGGGGCTCAGCAGCAGCATTATAGTGGTGCTGGAAAAGCACAGCAGGTCAGGCAGCATCCAAGGAGCAGGAGAATCGACGTCTCGGGCAAAAGCCCTTCCAGCACCACACTCTAATCTTGACTCTAATCTCCAGCATCTGCAGTACCCACTCTCTCCTTCAGCAGCATTACTGATTGAGCTGGTCGGGTCCTAAAGGACATAGCTGCTGGACTGGGTCTACGGCAGGTGGTGAGGGAACCAACAAGAGGGAAAAGCATACCTGACCTCATCCTTACCAATCTGCTGGCTGCAGATGCACCTGTCCATGACCATATCGGTAAGCGTGACCACTGCACGGTCTTTGTGGAGGCGAAGTCCTGCCGTCACACTGAGAATACCCTCTGTCGTGTTGTGTGGCACTACCACCGTGCTAAATGGGATAGACTTTGAACAGATCTAGCAACTCTAGACTGGGTATCCGTGAAGCGCTGTGGGCCATCAACTGCAGCAGAATTGTACTCCAGCACAATCTGTAACCTCATGGCCTCACGTGCCAAACAATGACTGTCTTCAACAAGAGACAATCTAATCACTACCCCTAGACATTCAATGGTATTATCATTACTGAATCCACCATTATTGACATTCTGGGTGTTACCATTGACCAGAAACTCAACCAGCCACATACAGTCACACAGCAGAGAAACAGACCCTTCAGTCCAATCATAATCCCAAACTAAACTAGTCCCACCTGCCTGTGCTTGATCCATATCCCTCTCCAAACATTCCTGTACTTATCCAAATGTCTTTTAAACATTATAACTGTACCTGCATCCACCACATCCTCTGGAAGTTCATTCCACACACAAACCACTCCTGCGTCCCAAGAAAAAAATCCCCCTCATCTCTTTTTAAAATCCTTCTCCTGTCAACCTAAAAACATGCCCCCTAGTCTTATTATCCCCCACCTGAGGGAAAAGACACTTGCCATTCATATCTATGTCTCTCATGATTTTATAAACCTCTATGAGGTCACACCTCAACGTCCCACACTCCAGTGAAAAGAGTCTCAGACTATCCAGCCTCTCCTTAAAACTCAAACCCTCCAGTCCTGGCAATATCCTGATAAATCTCTCTCCAGCTTAATAATATCCTTCCTATAACAGGGTGACCAGAACTGGACACAGTATTGCACCAGTGCGCTGTACAACCTCGACATAACATCCCAATTGCTATACTCCAAGGTCTGAGCAATGAACACAAATATGCTAAACGCCTTCTTAACCATCCAATCTACATGTGATGCAAATTTCAAAGAATTATGTACCTGAACCCGTTGGTCTCTCTGTTCTACAACACCGCCCAGGGCCCGACCATTAATTACATAAGTCTTGCCTTTGTTTGTTTTGCCAAAATGTAGCACGGTGAAGAAGGTTATCGGAGATCACAGAGAGATCTTGATCAATTGGGTGAACGGACTGAGGAGTGGCAGATGGAGTTTAATTTGGATAAATGCATAATGGATAAATTCCTCAGCTCATTCATCCATTTGGTCAAGATCCCTTTGTAATCTTCAATAACCTTCTTCAGTGTCCACTATACCACCAATTTTGGAGTCATCCAGAATCTTACTAAGCATGCCTTCTATATTCTCATCTAAATCATTTATATAAATGTCAAACAAAGCAGGACCCCGAACCGATCCCTGTGGAACACCGCAGGTCACCGGCCTCCAGTCTGAAAAGCAACCCTCCACCATTACTCTGTCTCCTGTCATTAAGCCAGTTATGTATGCAATTGGCAAGCTCACCGTGAACCCCATGTGACCTAACTTTTCTCCAGTAATTAGTCTACCGTGTGGAACCTTGCCAAAGGCTTCACTAAAGTCTGAATAAACAACATCTTTTGCTCCGTTGTCAGCAATCTTCTCGGATACTTCATCAAAAACCTCAATCTAAGTCTCCTTGCACAAAACCATGCTGACTATTCCTATTCAGTCCTTGTCTCTCTGAATGTATATAAATCCTATCTTTCAGAATCACCTCCAACAATTTACCTTGACTGATGTCAGAATCACAGGTCTGTAGGTTCTAGGCTACTCCTAACATCCCTTCTTAAACAAAGGCACAGCATTAGCCACTCTCCAGTCTTAGAATCCTTACAGTGTGCAAACAGGCCCTTCAGCTCAACAAGTCCATACCCACTCACCAAGGAATATCTCACCCAAGCCCATTCCCCATTACTCTACATTTACCCCTGACTAATGCACCTATGAATACTATGGGCACTGTAGCACCTGACCTGCACATCTTTGGACTGTGGGAGGAAACCGGAGCACCCAGAGGAAACCCATGCAGAAAAGGGGGGAACGTGCAAACTCCACACACAGAGTCATCCGAGGCTGGAATCGAACCTGGGTCCCTGGCGCTGTGAGGCAGCAGTGCTAACCACTGCCCCATCTGGCATCTCACCCATATTTATAAATTGTATGAATTTTTTTGCATGGAGCCCCACAATTTCCTCCCTAATTCCCATAACGTTCTAGGATACACTAGATAAGGTCCTGGAGATTTATCCACATTTATATTTTCTAAGACATCTGTCATTTCCTATTTTGTAATGTAAACTTTTTAAAAATCAATATTTTCCTGAGCTCTCTAGCCTCCATTTCTTTCTCTATAGTAAAAGCTGACATGAAATATTCATTTAATATCTCTCCCATCTCCTGAGTTAGATGACATCTTTGATCTTTGAGATCCTACTCTCTTTCTACTTGCTGTCTTGCTCTTAATGTATTTGTAGAATCTCTTTGGATCATCCTTAACTTTACCTGCCAAGGCTATCTCATATCCCCTCTTTGCCTTCCTGATCTCCCTCTTAAGAATGCCCCTACACTCTTCATGCTGTTCAAGAGGATCATTTGTGCCCAGTTGTCAATATCTAATATATGATTCATTCTTCTTCTTGGCAAGAACCTGAAGACCTTTATTCATCCATTGTTCTTTGATCCCACCAGCCTTATCTTTTTCTCTTAACAGGAACATGATGACTCTGAACTCTTGTTATCACACTCTTGAAAGCCTCCCATTTATTTGGACATCCTTTTACATCCTTCTACAGTGCAGTATTGGTCCTTCAGCCCTCGATATTACGCCAACCTGTGGAACCAATCTGAAGCCTATCTATCGTACACTATTCTATTCTTGTCCATATGACTATCCAATGACTATTTAAATGCCCTTAAAGTTGGCGAGTCTCCTACTGTGGCAGGCAGTGGGTTCCACGCCCCTACTACTCTCAGTGAACAGTCAATCAACTTGCAAAAGTTCTTGTCTCAGACCATTAAAATTTACCTTATTCCAATTCAAACCTTTATAATCTTTTCCATAACTATTTAAACATAAATAAAATGATGACAACTGGTTGCAAAAGGTTCCCCTGCTATCACTTCAGTCACTTGCCCTGCCTTATTACCGAAGAGAAGGTCAAGTTTTGCTCTTTCTCCAGTAGGAACATTTACATATTGATAAAGAAAATCTTCCTACTGTTAACATTTAACAAATTCTTCATCATCCAAGCCTTGACATTTATAGTAGTCCCAGTCACTGTTTGGAAAATTAAAATTACCTACTATTTGAACCTTACAATTCTTACATATATGGGAGATTATAAGCACAGTAACTATAAAAGCAGGTCAGAGCTAGAATGTTAAGATATGCACAGATAGGGATTGACAGGAGTCCTCGGGTGAGGGTGTTAAATTGGAGGAAGGTGATCTACAACAATGTTAGGCAGGAACTGGAGAATTTTGATCAGAGGCAGCTGTTTGAGGGTAAATCCACATTGGACAGATGAAAGTAGTTCAAACAGCAGTTGATAAAAGTTCAGGAGTGGCACTTACCTGTGAGAATGAAGGATAGTTATGGCAAGTTACGTGAACCTTGGATGACCAGGGTTGTTATGACCTTAGTCAAAAAGAAAAAGGAAGCAAATGTAAGGTCTAGGAGGATGGGAACTGACAAGTCCTTGAAGTATATAAGGAAAGCAGGAAAGAACTTAAGCAAGGAATTAGGGCTAATGGGGTCATGAAAAGTTGTTAGCAAACAGGATTAAGGTGAATCCCAAGGCTTTTTATACAGACATAAAACATAAGAGGGTAGCGAGGGAAAGGGTCAGCTCACTCAAGGACAAAGGAGGGAATGTATGTGTGGAGCTAGAAGAGGTAGGTGATGTCTTAAATGAATACCTTGTATCAGTATACGCCAAAGAGAAGGAATTGGTGGATGATGATCTCAGGGAAGGGAATGATGAATTTCTAAGCCAAGTTGCTATTAAAAAGGAAGAGGTGTTGTGGATCTTAAAAAGTATTAAGGTAGATAAGTCCCTGGGTCCTGATGGGATCGATCCCAGAATATTGAGGGAGGCAACAGAACAAATTGCTGGAGCATTGACAAACACCTTTGTATCCTCTTTGGCCACAGGTGAGGTCCCAAAGGGCTAGAGAATAGCAAATGTTGTCCCATTGTTTAAAAAGGGTTACAGGGAAAATCCAGAAAATTACAGGCCTGTGAACCTCACATGTGCTAGGGAAATTCTTGGAAAAGATTCTCATGGACAAGATCTATAAGCATTTAGAAGTAAGTGGACTGATTAGTGATAAAAAGCATGATTTTGTACATGGGGAGGTCGTGCCTCACTAACTTGATTGAGTTTTTTAAGAAGGTGATGAAGGTGATTGATGAGGGAAAAGTGGTTGATGTTGTCTACATGGACTTCAGTAAAGCCTTTGAGAAGGTCCCTCATGGTAGACTGGTACAAAAGGTGAAGTCACATGGTATCAGGGGTGAGCTGGCAAGATGGTTACAGAACTGGCTTAGTCATAGGAGACAGAGGGTAGTGGGGGAAGGATGCTTTTCAGAATGGACAGTTATGACTAGTGGTGTTCCGCAGGGATCAGTGCTGGGACCTCTGCTGTTTGTAATCTACATAAATGATTTGGAGGAAAACGTAGCTGGTCCAATTAGTAAGTTTGCAGATGATACAAAGATTGGTGGAGTTGTGCATAGTGAGGATTGTCAGAGGATACAGCAGGGTATAGATCAGTTGGATGCACGGGCAGAAAAATGGCCGATGGAGTTTAATCCAAACAAATGTGAGGTGATGCATTTTGGAAGGTCAAGTACAGGTGGAAATTATACAGTGAATGGCAGAACCCTTGGGAATGTTGAAATGCAGAGGGATCTGGGTGTGCAGGTCCATAGTTCACTGAAGGGGGCAGTGCAGGGAGATAAAGTAGTGAAAAAGGCTGATGGCATACGTGTGTTCATTGGAAGGGACAGTGAGTATAAGGGTAGGCAAGTTATGCTGCAGCTTCACATAACTTTAGTGAGGCCCTACCTGGATTATTGTATAAAGTGCTGGTTGCCACATGACCAGAAGGATGTGGATGCTTTGGAGAAGGTACAGATATGGTTAACCAGGATGTTGCCAGTACGGGGGATTTTAACCATGAAGGAAGGTTGGTAGACTAGGTTTGTTTTCACAGGAACACAGGAGGTTGAGGGGTGATATGATAGAAGTTTATAAGATTGTGAATGGCATGGATAGGGTGGGAAGTAAGAAGCTTTTTCCCAGGGTAGAGGGGTTATTATTGGGGGACACAGGTTCACGGGGCGGGGGAGGTAATTTAAAAGAGATTGCGAAACAGTTTTTTACACACAGGGTGGTGAGTGCCTGGAGGAGGTGGTGGAAGCAGGCACAATAGCAGCATTCAAGAAGTACCTGGACAAATACCTGAATAGGAAGGGAATCGAGCGATATGGATCCTGCACATCCACCAATGTCATTTATTGTATCCGTTGCTCCCGATGCGGTCTCCTCTACATTGGGGAGACTGGGCGCCTCCTAGCAGAGCGCTTTAGGGAACATCTCCGGGACACCCGCACCAATCAACCACACCGCCCTGTGGCCCAACATTTCAACTCCCCCTCCCACTCTGCTGAGGACATGGAGGTCCTGGGCCTCCTTCACCGCCGCTCCCTCACCACCAGACATCTGGAGGAACAACACCTCATCTTCCACCTCGGAACACTTCAACCTCAGGGCATCAATGTGGACTTCAACAGCTTCCTATTCCTGATGAAGGGCTTTTGCCCGAAATGTCGATTTTACTGCTTCTCGGATGCTGCCTGAACTGCAGCACCACTAATCCAGAATCCTGTAACAGAAGGCAGTTTTAATATGGAAGGGCAGAATATGTCAGTGCAAGCCTGGAGAGCTGAAGGGCCAGCTCCTGTGCTGTATTGTTCTCTGAATACTGCAGCGAGTAACTCCCCTCCTGATTCTCCAGAGCCTGTCCACCATCTACAAGGCACAATTCAGGAGTGGGATGGAATACTCCCCACTTCCCTGGATGAGTGCAGCTCCAACAACACTCATTAAGCTCGACATCATCCAGGACAAAGCAGCCCGCTTGATTGGCACCACATCCACTCCCTCCACCACCGAAGCACACGCTACTGCTGCTGAGCTATCTATAAGATGCACTTCAGAGATTCACCAAAGATCTTAAACAGCAGCCTCCAAACGCACAACCACTTCCATCTAGAAGGACAAGGGCAGCAGATACATGGGACCACCACCCCTGCAGATTCCTCACCGAGTCGCTCACCATCGCTGGGTCAGAATCCTGGAATTCCCTCCCTAAGGGCATTGTGGGTCTACCTACAGCACATGGACTGCAGCTCACCACTAACTGACTCCAGAGATTCCTGAAAGATCACTGTCACTACCTCCACAATCTCCTCCAGAACTCTGGAGTGTAGTCCATCTGGTCTGGGTGATTTATCCACCTTCAGACCTTTCAGCTTCCCAAGCCCCTTCTCTTTAGTGATGGCCACTGCACTCACTTCTGTCCCTGACTTTCTTGAAGTTCTGGTATGCTGCAGGTGAAAACTGATGCAAAATATCCACTCACTCCCTCTGCCGTTTCTTTGTTCCCCATTCTCCAGCCTCACTTTCCAGAGTCCCACTGTCCACACTTGCCTCTGTCTTACCTTTTGTACAGCCATAGTTGCCTCATTCTCCCCTCAGTAGGTGGTTCTTCTCAGTGAAAGTGGGTATTGCAGATGCTGGAGATCAGAGTTAAGATTAGAGTGTAGCTGGTCAGGCAGTGTCCAAGGAGTAGGAAAACCGACGTTACGGGCAAGAGCCAATTTTCCTGCTCCTCGGATGCTACCTGACTTCCTGTGCTTTTCCAGCACCACTCTAATCTTGAAGTTTCTTCTTCTACCTCCCAGTTTTTATTTTTTATTCAGAGGATCTGGTTGTCACTGGGTGTGGCCACATTTATAGCCCATTCCCAATTGCCCAAGAGTCAACCATACTGCTGTGGGTCTGGAGTCATGTAGACCAGAACAGGTAAAGCAGCAGTTTCCATCCCTAAAAAACATTCGTGATCCAGGTGGATTTTTACAACAATTGACAATGACTCCATGGTCCTCATTAGATTTTTAATTCAAGATTTTATTCAATTCAAATTCCACCTTCTGCCATGTTGGGTTTCAAACCCAAGTCCCCAGAACATTATCTGGGTCTCTGGATTAAGAGTCTGGTGATATTACTACTAGGCTATTGCCTCCCAGAAACTCGGGGGGGGTTTTGCTATTCCACCATCTTTCCTGCTGGACTCCACTTCCAGTCAACTCCGGCCAGCTCTCCCCTCGTGTCTTTGTAGTTACCTTTATTTAATAGTAATACCATTCCATCTGATTCCAGCTTCTTTCCCCTCAAACTGCAGGGTTAATTCGAACTTCTTCTGTTCACTGCCTACCAGGGTTTCCTCCACCTTAAACTCCCTCAGCAAGTCAGCCTCATTCCTCACTAGGGAAAGGCGATGGCCTTGTGCACTGTTAACCCAGAGACCCATTTGGACCCGGGTTTGAATCCTGCCATGGCAGAGGGTGGAATTTGAATTCAATACAAATCTGGAATTAAAACTCTAATGATGACCATGAGTTGTCAGAAAAAGCCCATCTGGTTCACTAATGTCCTTTGGGAAAGGAAGTTGCCATCCTTACCTGTTCTGGCCTACGTGTGACTCCACACCCACAGCAATAGGATTGGCTCTTAACGGCCCTCTGGGCAATTAGGGATGGGCAATAAATGCTGCTTAAGCCAGTGGCACCCTGATCCCATGAATTAATAAAAAGAACTCGCTACATCCAGAATTGGATATTCCCTCATGGACTCTACCACAAGCTGGTCCAAAAAACCCATCCTGTAGATATTACACAAATTCCTTTTCTTGGGAACCACTGCCAGCCTGGTTTTCCCAATCCACCTGCATATTGAAGTCCCCATGATGATTGTAATAGTGCCTTTCTTCCATGCCTTTTCTATCTCCTGATTAATTGCCCCACATCCTGACTACTGCTAGGAGGCCTGCAAATAACTCTTTTTTTTCCTTTGTGGTTCCTCAACTCTCCTCACACAGCTTCTACACCTTCTGACTCGATATCACCTTCTTACTATTGGTTTAATTTCATTTTTGACTAACAAGGCAGCCCTGACCCCGCTCCCCAGCTGCCTGCCCTTTCATTCAGTTGCAGATTCTTAGGTATTTAATTCCCAGCTCTGATCCCTTTGCAGCCACGCCTCTGTGGCCAGTGACTTCTGATTTATTCATTAGTAGGCTGTCCAGCATTTATTAGGCGGAAGTGTGTACTGCAGATGCTGGAGATCAGAGTCGAGATTAGAGTGATGCTGGAAAAGCACAGCAGGTCAGACAGCATCCGAGGAGCAGGAAAAATCGACGTTTCGGGCAAAAGTCCTTCATCAGGAATGCCCTGAAACCTCGATTTTCCTACTCCTCGGATGCGCCTGACCTGCTATGCTTTTCCAGCACCACTCTAATCTGAACTCTGTCCAGCATTTATTGCCCATCACAAGCTGCTTTTGAGAAGATGGGGGTAAGCTGCTTTCTTGAACCACTGCAGTCCACCTGCTGTAGGTTGACCCACAATGCCTTGAGGAAGGGGATTGCAGGATTTCGACAGTTGTAACAGCTTCTTGTTCCTTTGTATCTCTGGGGTCTGGAGAATGATGAGGAATTGCTGGGAATGCCCTGCATTTCTGGGCCCACAGTGTAAAACCTGTTTTTTGTTTGTTGTTCCTGTTTTCCGACAGACAATCCATGACTTGTTCCTTGCTCTGTCTGAGATGGGATTTGAGGAGAGTCGGGTGCAGGCTGCAGTGCAGGCTGGAATCTTCAATGTGCACGACGCTACTGAATGGTCAGTCACTGACTTCACACACTGCTATAAAACCTTTCTCATTGCTTACAGTTATGATATGAACCAAAAAAGGTAATGGTTTACACTTATACAGCACCTCCCGTGGGTTAAACTACAAAAGTACAGGAGTGGCTATACCAGAGGGGGCAGAGGCTTGGAAATACTTTTATTTAATTCATTCATGAGACATGGACGTTACTGGCTAGGCCAACATTTATTGTCCATCCCTCATTGCTCAGAAGGTGGAGTAAACCACATTGCTATGGGACTAGAATCTCACGTAGGCAGACCAGGGAAGGATGGCATTTCCTTCCCTAAAGGGCATGAGTGAGCCAGATGGGTTTTCCCAATGATTGACATTGAAGTCAAAGTCATCATTAGACCATTAATTCCAGATTTTTGTATTGAATTCAAATTCCACCATCTGCCATGGTGTGATTTAAACCCAATTCCCCAGAAAGATACCTAGGTCTCTGGGTTAACAGTCTGACGATAATACCACTCAACACTCTCCTCCCCCCACGTCAGGTAACTCACTTCCTAACTCTCAAAGCCTGTCCAACACTCACAAGGCACAAATCAGGAGTGGGATGGAATACTCCCCACTTGCCTGGATGGGTGCAACTCCAACACCACTCAAGCAACTCAACACCATCCAGAGCAAAGCAGCCCACTTAATTGGCATCACATCCACCACTGACGCTCAGTAGCAGCAGTGTGTACCATCTACAAGATGCACTGCAGAAATTCACCAAAGATCGTCAGACAGCACCTTCCAAACCCACAACCACTTCCATCCAGCAGATACAACCCGCAGGTTCCACTCACAGCCACTCACCATCCTGACTTGTTTGCATATCACTGTTCCTTAAGTGTTGCTGGATCAGAATCCTGGAATTCCAAAGATATGGCCAAAAATCACTGGATTTGGGAGAAGTACCAATGGATTGGAAAACTGCCATGTGCCAACCCTCTTCAAAAAGGGAGGGAGGCAAAAAGCAGCTGATTAACCTAGTGTGCATTGTTGGAAAACGATTGAAATCAATTGTTAAAGAATACCAGAATGTTTGGAAATTCATAATCTAATCAAGCAGAGTTCAGCATAGCTTCATGAAAGGGAAATCATATCTCACTAATTGATTAAGTTTCTTGAGGAAGACTCAACCTGACTGGATAGAGACAGAGGCTGAGCTGCTGTAATGTCTTGTTACTAATCCCCGTCAGTCGGCCTGTCAACACTATGGGTGATGTTACCAACTCACTTTGAACTGTTACCTTGAGGTAGATGCACTGACAGAGACCCTTGCTTTTCAGAAGTGTGGATAAGTAGTGATGAATGATATACCCCTCATTCATGTCTGTCCAGTGAGGAAATGCTGCCATTGAGGGTACTATCTCTCAGATGAGGCATTCAACCCTTTGGCCTTTTGATCTTGATTCACTTTTTTAGGTGGGCGGCACGGTGGCACAGTGGTTAGCACTGCTGCCTCACAGCGCCTGAGACCCGGGTTCAATTCCCGCCTCAGGCGACTGACTGTGTGGAGTTTGCACATTCTCCCCGTGTCTGCGTGGGTTTCCTCCGGGTGCTCCGGTTTCCTCCCACAGTCCAAAGATGTGCAGGTTAGGTGAATTGGCCACGCTAAATTGCCTGTAGTGTTAGGTGCAGGGGTAAATGTAGGGAATGGGTCTGGGTGGGTGCGCTTCGGCGGGTCGGTGTGGACTTGTTGGGCAGAAGGGCCTGTTTCCACACTGTAAAGTAATCTAATCTAATCTAAAGTAATCTAATCTAATCTAAAACCCAGGACCTGTCTGGTAAATGGCAAAGATCTCATGGCCAGTGTTTCAAAGGAGAGAGGAGAGGAATTTTCCCCAATGTTTTTGGCCAATATTTATTCTTCAATAAGCCTCACTAAGCAGATTAGCAGATCTTTCTCAGATTGCTGGCTGTGGAATTTGCTGTGCACCCATTGACTGCAACAAGTGAGTATCTTTCAGATAGACTGTTGGCTGTCCTGGAGTCGGGAATCAACTTTCTCTTTGAGCCTCATTGTCGTGCGTGTATGTGTGCGCACATGCATATGTCTTTGAATGATGGTGGGGTTGCTGAGTGCGATATGTTGCACGTGGATTCTGTGGCTTCACTTGCTCCGTGCTGTTTAGCAGACATCTGCTGTTGTATTGCTTAGTTTCTGATGTTCCACAGGTTGCTCCAAGGGGGGGATTGCACCAAGCGTGGTCAGGAGTCACGGGCCTCAACACCTGGGGCGATGTCAGCATTTAACCCACCACTTGCTCAGGGAGTGACTCTTCCACTGACCGAACCACCAGATGACCAGAGACACATTCCGCCTGGCACACGGAATCCACCTGAAGGTAAAACCCGCGGAATGGGGCAGTAGCCAGGTCTTTTTCATTCATTTGTTTGTGTTATTTTGATGATCAAGCACAGCTGTCTTGAATACTGGTTTTTGACTATTTGTTCAAGCATGTGCTGATAGAGTCCAGTCTAGACTAGCTAGACTAAACATTGTGTGGAGTATGGAAAATGGAGTCTTTTATGCCATTTTTGACTGCATAGACATCCTATGTTTCAAATTCTAATCTTATTTCATAGTAAGAAACAGATGCTCATTCTATATCATAGTTTGATATTGTTAATGTCTTCTTCACCCAGTCAAGGATCCATTAGTCCTATCCTAGCCTGGTACTGTTTTCAGTGAGTTCTCTTCAATCTTGAGCTTATCAGTGATAGGCAACATGGATCTGTGCGGGGGAGATCGTGCCTTACCAACTTAATAGAGTTCTTTGAGGAAGTGACCAAGTTGATAGATGAAGGAAGGGCTGTAGATGTCATATACATGGACTTTAGTAAGGCGTTTGACAAGGTTCCCCATGGTAGACTAATGGAGAAAGTGAAGTCACATGGTGTGCAGGGTGTTCTAGCTAGGTGGATAA
>NC_057713.1:2278970-2287593 GCF_004010195.1 Chiloscyllium plagiosum
AAGATGAGAGATGGAAAGTTTAAGGGGGATACACGTGGCAAGTACTTCACACAGAGGGTGGTGGGCATTTGGAACGCGTTGCCAGCAGAGGTGGTAGAGGCAGGCACGGTAGATTCATTTAAGATGCATCTGGACAGATGCACGAATAGGTGGGGAGCAGAGGGATACAGATGCTTAGGAATTGACCGACAGGTTTAGACAGTACATTTGGATGGGCTCAGGCTTGAAGGGCCGAAGGGCCTGTTCCTGGGCTGTAAATTTTCTTTGTTCTTTAATCCTTGTCAGTGACTGTCAGCTCCCTGTTTCTACATTCATTCGGACTCCAGGACCCCTCTGATGTTGGTTTGTTAATACAAGTTCTGATGGTAGAAGACTTGCTGACAGGTTCCTGCTGACATTGGCCTTTAGTGTGTACAAATATTGTCTGTGGATTCTCTAGCTGCCACAGAAAACTCGCTGCTTAGCTCTTACGTTCTAGCTACCTCTAGTGGCATGTGGAAATTACTGGCACAGCCCAGCATTTATTAGCCATCTGTAAGTGCATTTGTTGTGGGTCTGGAGTCACGTGTAGGCCAGACTGGGTAAGGACAGCAGATTTCCTTCCTTGAAGGGCATTAGTGAATCAAATGGGTTTATATGATAGTTGCCATTAGGCTAGTTTTAATTCGAAATTTAATTTGAATTCAATTTCATCATCTACCACAGCAGGCGTTGAACCCTGTACCCAGAATATTAACCTGAAGCTCTGTGACCTATCATGATGATACCAGTTCCCCTGGTTACGACCTGACAGGGAATGGAATACCTAGAGACCATACCATGGAGGGGAGGGGTTAATGTTTAGTTTGGGGGGAAGACTAGAGATAACCCTTGGGATGGGAGTAACAGAGTAGATGGAAGGGGCAATCTTCTCGTATGAGAGGTGGGGGAGATCAGGGAAGAAGATGGGCACTTTGTGCTGACATGGGGGAGGGAATAAAATCCTGTAGGGATTCAAAGGATGTGGGCGTCACTCTGGACCAGCATTTATTACCCTGTCCCTAGTTGCCCCTTAAGAAGGTGGGGGTGAGCTGCCTTCTTGAACCACTGCAGTCCGTGTGCTGTAGGTAGATCCACAATGCCCTTAGGGAGGAGAATTCCAGCACTTTGACCCAGTGACACTGAAGGAATGGTGGCATATTTCCAAGTCAGGATGGTGAGTGGTTTGGAGGGGAACCTGCAGGGGGTGGTGTTCCCATGGATCGCTGCCCTTGTCCTTCCAGATGAAAGTGACCGTGGGTTTGGAAGGTGCTGTCTGAGGATCTTTGGTGAATTTCTGCAGTGCATCTTGTAGATGGTACACACTGCTGCTACTGCTGAGCATGGGTGGTGGAGGGGGTGGATGTTGAAGGTGTTTAAGATGGTGGATGACGTGCTAAGGGAGTGGATGGTTGAATGTCTTAAGTGTTAATGGAGCTCACCCATTCCAGACATTCAGGTGCTGTTACTGATGTTGGAGAAGGTCATATTCTGAACTATAATCGATGTGATCACTCCAGTGCCCCTTTTGGAACATGACTCTCCCTTGTAAAACGTGAGAGATAATATCAGCTCTCAATGTTCCCATCTCAGATTTCTTGACCACTCTTTCGAAATACAGTGTTCATTATGCAATAAATATATGAAACAGAACAGAAATTGCTGGAGAAACTCTGGCAGTGTCTGCAGAGAGAAAGCAGAGCTAATGTAGGCTAGTGTAGGTTAGGTGGGCTTGGACCTGCGCAAAGGGCCTGTACTGCGCTGTATTTTTCTATGTTAATGTTTCAAGTGTGTTGACCCTGTATCAGAGCATTTGTGATATTATTCAGTGTTTGTAATAATATCTCGCTGGCCCAAAGAGCCCAATCTCATTCTACTGGCTCCATGTGGTGAGTGAGTATTCCCGATCAGGATAGATGTGGTTTTAAGATGGCTCCATGCTGACCCAGCACTCTGCCGGAACTGCATATCATGAAGATAATGTGGTACTGGGCCTGTGTGACTGTTATTTACTTCCTTTTGTTGATGTTATGCCCTCTCTCTGTCCAATTGCTGCTTCGCATTGGTGTGCTAAACTAGTCTGATTACAAAGTGAGATCTATCCCTGGAGTTCAGTCGTGTTAGTCACACACTCATGATTGCTAGCTTCCTTTTACAGTTCCTACTGCCCTACATTGTCTGGTGTGTGATAATGGAAGTCCACGGGATCTAGATCACATCTCCATGTTTAAAGCAGTTCTATATCCCTCTGGCCCAGTCCAGCCCGACTTTTCCTCATTAGCACTGAGCCTCACAAAACCCGCAGTCCAAGCAACCTCCTTGGCTATCTGCTGAACACAGTTAGTGGGTAGGCCTCTATGACATCCGTTCACTGCACACAGTCACACAGTAGGTAAAACTCAGGCTTCTGTATAGATATTTTTAATCCATTTGCTCGGACATGTTATGATGCATCTTTGGATCAGGTGAGACAGTCCTTTTGCCTCAGAGGTAGGAGGAGACACTCCCACTGCAACAAATCTAACACAGCAACTTGCTGCCTGTAAAGCGGTAAAGGCAAAAATCATCATAACATTGAAGAAGTACTCATTAAAGATAAATTGCTGCTAAATCTCCTCATCCAACTTTGCCAGCTGTGCAAATACACACATGGCTACGGGCCAAATGCAGGAAAGTGTTGAACCACTATGTTAATCATGTAAAGACGGTGACTTTTTATTTTTGTGTTTTTTTTAAATTGTGCGTCACAATGAGAGGGAACAGTTTTAAAACCAGTGTTTAAAGGATTGCTGTATGTTTTGAAAAACAAGTAACCTGATCCTGATGACCAGCCTCATATAAACAGCTTGTCTGAATAAGTACTAACATGAAGTTTAGATTGCAGACAATAGAGCCAAGGAACTCTGTTTTCAGATAGAGCTTTGGTTGGCAATAAGAAGTTTGTTGGTATGTGGACTCGTGACCAGCTATTGATGAACGGCAACAACTGAGAGATTGATTTTTTAGGGGCCAGGGGCAAGATATGGCGAAGTGATCAGATCGCCAACTGTTCAGGAGTTGTCTCTGTTTTCTCCAGTAAGTCACTTTAAACCTGAAAAAAAAGGTTTATCTTTCGTTCAGCAATGTGACCTTTAATTGATAAGTCAGTGACCTTTACTAAGTGAACCAGCAACCCTGTGCCTTTTGCAAACCAGAGGAACCAGTTGGAAAAGGAGTGCCAAGAAAAAACGTTTTGATCAGCAAGAACCAACTCAACCAAGTTCTTGTGAACAAAGACAACTGACCTGCTTTCCCAGTTTCCCCTCCATCCATGTTTTTTCCCACAATTCTTTTGTGTGTGTGTATATGCGTGAGTGTTTCTCATAGGATTAGAATTTTAATTAGTGGTGTTATATGGCAATGATTTATACTGTTTATCCGTATCTAATAACTTGTAATACGTAATTCTTGTTAAGTGGGGAAACTGTTCAACAACCTGGCTCTAAAAAGTCAGGTAAATTGAGGAAGTTTGTGTCCTAATTTTAAAGTTTGTAACTTTGATGTGATTCTGGGAATAACAGGGATTGAGTTCGAGTGTTCCCCCAGTGAGGCAGGATAATAACCTGTCTATACCTAGCTTTCTTTCTGGCCTCCCATCTCTGACAGTACCTGATTGTTTTGGTTTGTAACTTTTGTTTAGCTGCACCTTACCCAGCGTTACCCCTCTCCAGGAGAAATCCCAACCTGAAGGAGTTTGAGGAGCAGCAGAGGGAACAGTTCGCTCAGCAAATCAAAGCTGAGAGGAGGAGGAAACAGAAGGTAAATGATAACGATGCAGTGAGTCCCTCTGCCTTTCCTCCCTCCCTCAATGATAACGATACAGTGAGTCCCTCTGCCTTTCCTCCCTCCCTCAATGCTCAGCAGTTGTTGCTCAAACTGTAGGATGCTGGAGTTCCCTGAATAGATATTCCTGTCCTGTAATTATTCTGGGATTTGATAACATTGTTGGATGTTAAAGTGGTACAGTTCCATATGTCTTCATTCATGTGATCCTCCTGTGTGTGAGCTTGATGAATGAATGTTATTGGAGACATATACAAATGGAGGGACAGGAGCTGGGATTGGTCTCCAGTCTGAAGAACTGTCCATGTGAACCCCTGTACAAGGCACAGCAAGCAGTTAGCCAAGTGTCTCGTTCAGAATTGAATTGAATTGAATTAAAACACCGAGAGCTAGCAGGTCACTGCCTCAGTTGGATGCCGGGGAGTCAGGGGGATAGCAACCTGAGTTAAAGCAAAGAGGTGAGCCACAAGATTCCTGACTGGCCCACCTACCAACCCCGCTCCCAGGTGGTAATTCTCTCTTTCCAGGACACTGTAGCATTACTACTGTTAGCCTTGTGCCTCTGTCATTACAAAAGCTCTGACGATTCCACCCTGTTGCTAGAAGTCTCTGATCACCACGCAGACTCCTGCTAGAATGGACAGGATGATGTGACTCAGGTGTGAGGTCCCTGCAGTCTGACCAGATGCAAAGAAAGCCTTTTTGAGTCAGAATGCTGGCCTGTAAAGGTAGCCAGTGCTGCTCAGCATCACCAAGAATTGAGCAGGTGATGTTGTAGGGGCCAGGGTAAAACAGCTGGTCGTGCTGCATGATGGTCTTGTTTGCATCTGGAGAAAAGCAACAGCTCAACATTCACCAGTCTCTGTGACAGAGTAGCTGCAGCACCGAGGGAGGCTATTCGGCCATTTGAGTGGCTACTGTCTCTCTCAAGCAATCCAATCAGTCTCCTTCCCCTGTTCTATCCCTGTCAGCTCGCAGTTTATTTCTTTCAATTTTCATTGAAATCATTCTCACCTCTAGCTGACACAAAGACCATAAAAGCAGAAGTAGGCCATTCAGCCCATTGGGTCTGCTCCACCACTCAGTAAGATCGTACGTGATCCAGTAATCTGCAATTCTACTTTCCTGCCTTTCCCCTCCAAGTCTTGATTTCCTTCACGATTAAAGATCTGTCTATTCCTGCCTTGAACATTCTTAATGGCCAGCCTCAGTCCGCAGTTTCACAGAGAGAAGAAAGTCCTCCTTATCCCAGTCCTAAATGGGCAGCCCTCTGCTCAGCAATAATGCACTCTGCTCCTGGACTTGCCCTCAACAGGAGATGAGTGTTTCCTCATGTCATACAGCAAGAAGCAGAGCCTTCAGTCCAACTCATCCACACCTACCAGGCATCCCAGTCTGTCCTTGCCCCATTTACCAGCACTTGGTCCATATCCCTCTAAACCCTTCCTATTCATTTATCTATCCAGATGCCTTCTAAATGTTGTAATTGTACCAGCCGCCACTATTTGCTCTGGCAGCTTGGTCTATACCGCATCACCTTCTGTGTAAAACCATTTACCCCTTTTTAAATCTTTCCCCTCTCACCTTAAACTTATGCTTTTTAGTTCTGGACTCCCCTGCTGTAGGAAAAAGACCTTGGCTATTCACCCTATCCATGCCCCTCATGATTTTATAAACCTCTATAAGGCCATCCCTCAACCTCCAACGTTCCAGTGAAGCAAGCCCCAGCCTATTCAGCCTCTCCCTCTAGCTCAAACCCTCCAACCCTGGCAATATCCTTGTAAGTCATTTCTGCACCTTCTCAAGTTTAACAGCATCCTTCCTAAAGCAGGGCAACCAGAATTGTATGTCGTATTCTAAAAGTGGCATCACCAAAGTCCTGCACAGCCGCAACATGACGTCCCAACTCCTATACTCGGTGTTCTGACCAATGAAAGTAAGTGTGACAAACACCACCTTCACCACCCTGTCTACCTGCCATTCCTCTTTCAAGGAACTATGCACCTGCACCCCGAAGTCTCTTTGTTTGGCAAAACTCCCCAGGACCCTCCCGTTAAGTGTATCGATCAGGTTGTCTCTCATTCCTCCCCTCTCCTCATCAGGCACTCCTTCCATACCTGGGATCAGTGTATTGAACCTTCTCTGGACTGCCTTCAATTCCAATCTATGTTTCCTTGGATAAGGAACCCAAAACTGTTCACACTATCCCAGCTAAGGCCTGATTAGTTCCTTGTATCGTTCTAGCTCGATCTCCCTACTTTTATATTCATTCCTTTCCATTTGACCTAAAGGCTAACACTGCCTTCTCTATTATCTGCTGAACGTGCACGCCAGCTTTTTGTGATTGATGTACAAGGACTCCTAAATTCCTCTGCCCTGTAGCTTTCTGCACTCTTTCTCCATTTAACTAACAGTTGACTCCTCTCTTCTTGCTGCTAAAGTGTCTAACTTCACATTGACCCT
Source organism: Chiloscyllium plagiosum (assembly GCF_004010195.1). Taxonomy (NCBI): domain Eukaryota; kingdom Metazoa; phylum Chordata; class Chondrichthyes; order Orectolobiformes; family Hemiscylliidae; genus Chiloscyllium; species Chiloscyllium plagiosum. The sequence continues at coordinate 2,285,274 of NC_057713.1, forward strand.
CATTATATTCTGTCTGTGAAGGTTTTGCTGACTCACTTAATCTGTCTGTATCCCTCTGCAATGTCCTTGTGTCATCCTCACCATTTGCCTTCCCACCTATTTCTGTGTTGTCCACAAAGTTTACAATAGTTTATTGTTAATTATATAAGGTAAATAATTGTGGGCCTAGCACTGACCTCTGTGGCACACCACTACTTACCTGTTACCATCCTGAAACTGCTCCTTTAGCCCAACTCTCTGTCTTCTGTTAGTCAGCTAGCTCTCTATCCATGTTAATGATTGTTTCCAGCACCATGGGTTCTTATCTTATTAAGTAACCCTGTTCAGGACACCTTATTGAGAACCTTTTGAAAATCCAAATGCTTTATATTTGTTCTAACATGTAGTTCTGAAGGAGGGTCACTGGACCTGAAATGTCAACTCTGCTTTCTCTCCACAGATGCTGCCAGATCTGCAGAGTTTTTCAAGCAATTTTGACTTCTCCTCTACCTTTCCAGCAATTTTGGTTCTGATTTTCAGCATCCGCAGTTCTTTTGTGGGTTTTTTTTGTGGGTGATATCTATTCTTTATTTATTATGCTTTTCAGCGATTATCTTTTGAGTAAAGACCAAACCGGTTGAGACTCTACTCTCCAGAGTTTAGAAGAATGAGGTGATCCCATTGTAACATATCGAATTGCTGAGGGGCTTGCCAGGATCAATGCTGAGAGCATGTTTCCCCCTTGTGGGAGAGTCCAGGACCAGAGGGTATAGTCTCAGAATGAAGAGGAGAAAGTGAGCACTGCAAATGCTGGAGATCAGAGTCGAGAGAGGGATGCTGGAAAAGCACAGCAGGTCAGGCAGCATCCGAGGAGCAGGAGAGTCAATGTTTTGGGCATAAACCCTTCATCAGCAATGTGGGGGGTAGGGGGCTGAGCTATAACTGATGTGTTGTTTGATTTGCTGTTCCAGGACCATGAGTTGGCGTTGAAGCGAATAGCTGATGATCGTGAAAATCTGAAAGCAAAGTCAGCTCCCACTTGCAAGCCCAGTCCCCCTCAACAGGGTCAGAGGTTAGGGGGCAAAGTTCAAACTGCAGTGGAAGACCATTGCATTCTTATGGTGAGTTTTTCTAGGCCTGGGTGCATTTGTTACCTGCAATTCCCTTTTGAACTGTTTCAAATGCAGGATGCTTTGTGCCTCTGATCTCTCGGATGCTATTCCTCCCATAATCCAAACATTGCCCCTCTCAAACACCCATCCCCTCAGTCCATCTGCACTGCACTATGATGGAGCTTTCTCAGACTGGTGTGGAGAGGGAGGGAGGAAGCTGCCTACATACTGTGGGGTTATATGTACTTGGTGGGGTTCTGGGAGACAATGGGGCCGCCTCTCTTCATCCCAGTCAGAGGATCTCCAGAAACACTGGGAGAAACAGCTTCCAACCTGAGAACATGGCTGTCTCTGGCATTTGGTAACAATTCCTCTGTGCTCCAGGGAAGCAGTGGTGAGACATCTTCAACTTAATCACAGAGTCCTACAGCCCAGAGACAGTCTCTTCAGCCCAAACTGGTCAAAAGAACCTAGAAAAGCACATAACAGAACAATGTTGTGCCAAGGATTATTCCTAATCGAAAATAAAATAACCTAACCTACACACCCCCCAATTCACTGCTATCCATGTGCATGCCCAGCAGTCGCTTAAATATCCCCAATGACTCTGCTTCCACCACCACAGCTGGCAACGCATTCCATACATTCACAACTCTCTGCATAAAGAACCTACCTCTGACATCTCTATACCTTCCTCCTAACACCTTAAAACTGTGACCCCTCGTACCAGTCAATCCTGTCCTGGGGAAAAGTCTCTGGCTATTAACTCTATCCGTGCCTCTCATTACCTTGTACATCTCGATCAGTTCTCCTCTCTTCCTCCTTCTCTCCAGAGAGTAAAGTCCGAGCTCAGTCAACCTTTCTTCATAAGGCAAGCCCTCCAGTCCAGCTAGCATCCTGGTAAACCTTCTTTTCTCCCTCTCCAAAGCCTCTGTATCTTTCCTATAGTAGGGCGACCAGAACTGGACACAATATTCCAAATGTGGTCTCACCAGGGACTTGTAGAGCTGCAGCAAAACCTCGCGGCTCTTAAACTCGATCCACCTGTTAATGAAAGCCAAAACACCATATGCTTTCTTAACAACCCTATCCACTTGGGTGGCAACTTTGAGGGATCTGTGTACTTGCACACCCAGATCCCTCTGTTCCTCCACACTGCCAAGAATCCTGTCTTTAATCCTATATTCAGCATTCAAGTTCGACCTTCCAAAATGCATCACTTCACATTT
>NC_057713.1:2290188-2297793 GCF_004010195.1 Chiloscyllium plagiosum
TACTCGTCCTGCTCTTCAGCTTCCAACCTAACTCTCTGTAGTCACTTTTCAGATCCTCAATCCCTTTCCTGGCTATGTCATTGGTGCCAATATGTACCACGATTTCTGGCTGCTCACCCTCCCCCTTCAGAATCCTGTAAACCCGATCGGTGACATCCCGGACCCTGGCACCAGGGAGGCAACAAACCTTCTGGGAATCTCATTCCTGACCACAAAATCTCCTGTAATTCCTTCTAACTATTGAGTCCCCTACCACTAGCGCTTTTCTATTTTCCCCTCTTCCACTTAAAAACTTCCCAGCAGCCCTCACTGCTCTGTTCAAAATGGAGGCCCGACTCCCGACTCTATGCCGACCAAAATGTCCATCCACACTCTTTGCTGTGCCTGTTAGAGCTGCACGGTGGCCCAGTGGTTAGCACTGCTGCCTCACAGCACCAGGGTCCCAGGTTCGATTCCAGCCTCGGGTGACAGTCTGTATGGAGTTGCACATTCTCCCTGTGTCTGTGTGGGTTTCCTCCGGGTGCTCCTCTTTCCTCCCACAGTCCAAAGATGTGCAGGTCAGGTGAATTGGCCATGCTAAATTACCCGTAGTGTTAGGTGCATTAGTCAGAGGGAAATGAGTCTGGGTGGGTTACTGTTTGGAGGGTTGGTGTGGACCGGTTGGGCTGAAGGGCCTGTCTCCACACTGTAGGGAATCTAATCTAATCTAAAAACCCCATTTCCTTGCACTTGACCCATATCCTCCTCATCCTTTCCTATCCCAAGTATTTGTCGAAATACCTTTTAAATGTTGCTAAATGTTGTTAATGTACCTGCCTCAACCATTTCCGCTGGCAGCAGATTCCGTATGTGTACCACCCTGTGTGTAAAACCATTGTCCCTCAGGTTCCCTTTTGTTCTTTCCCCTCTCACCTTAAACCAATGCTCTCTAGTCCTTGAGAACCCAACCCTGGGAAAAAGACTGAGTGCGTTCCCCCTATCCATGCCTCTCCTGATCTTATACATTTCTGTAAGATCTCCCCCTCAGTCTCAAATGCTCTAAAGAGAACAGGACCTAGCTTGTCCAACCTCTCTCGATAACTCAGTCCCTTGAGTCCTGCACTCTTTCCCATTTAATAACATGCTTTCTATAGCAGGGTGACCAAAACTGAGCACAATACTCCAAGTGCAGTCTCACCAATGTCATGTACAACTGCCAACATAACTTTCCAATTTCTATACGCAATGTCCTGACTAATGAACGCCCGTGCACCAAAAACCTTCTGGGAGTGATTCAAAGAATCATAGACTCAGAGAGGTCTACCGCACAGAAAAATGTGTGCCAGTGAAAAAGCATTCCCTCAACTAATCCCATTAGCATTTGGCCTGTAGCTGTGTATGCCTTCATGTCACAAGTGCACATCCGTATACCACTTCAATGTGATGAGGGTTCCAGCCTCTCCCACCCTTACAGGCAGATATCCGCACCACCTTCTGGGGGAAAGCACTTTTCCACACATCTGCCTCCAAACTTCCTGCCACTCACTATGTCTCAGTCATTGATCCCACCATCCAGGGGAAGGTTCCTTCCTGCATTTTATACATTGCAGACATTTCCCCCTCAATCTCCTTTGCTCCAAGTGGAACAGCCTCAGTCTGTCCAATCTCTCTTCATATCTGAAACTCTCTAGCTCAGGTAAATCTCCTCTGTACCCTCTCCAGTGCTATCGCATCCCTCCTATCATATGGATTCCAGAACTACACACAGTACTCTAGCTGTGGTCTAACCAGTGTTTCATACAATTCCTGCTCTTCGACTCTGTGCCTCAGATAATAAAGGTAAGTATCCCAGATGCTGTCTTAACCACGTTATTACCTGTCCTGCTGCTTTAAGACATGCACACCAAGGTCTCTCTGATCCTCAGTGCTTCTTAGAGTCCGATTGTTCATGATGTATTCCTTTGCCTTGTTGTTCCTGCGCAAGCGCATTATCACCTCAAATTTATTTGGATTCAATTCCATTTGCCACTGATCAGCCTATCTATATCCTCCTCAGTATTTACCTTCCCATCAATAACCATACCATCACGAATGTACTGATCATCCCTCACACATTCAACTTTAAATCATTTACATAAATCACAAATTGCAAGGGCCCAATCCCTGTGGAACCCCACAAGACACAGGCTTTCACTCAGAAACACCCAGCTACCATCACCCTCTGCTTCCTGCCACTCAACCACATTTTCTTGGATCCCACGGGCTCTTACCTTTGCCATCAGTGTCCTGTGCAGAATCTTGTCAAAGACTACATTTAATGCATCGTTCCCTCATTCTCTTTGCTTAAACAGGTTTTTCCTGTTTCACTTTTTGGTGATTATTCTCTTTACTCTTCCAGTTTGAGGCTGAATTGTTTCTGGATTCAGTTTATTGTGGGGCTGCGGGATTGTGAACTGATGTAGTCAGCTATGATCTTTTTAAATGATAAAACAGACTTGAGGGGCTGAGTGGCCTTGTCCTGTAATTCATACGTTCACTTTGCCATTCCTTCCTTCAGATCAGGCTTCCATCCGGACACACGTTCCGGGAGCGATTCCGACAGGATAATACACTGCAGAGTGTGAAGGACTACGTCACACAGGAATACCCCAACCTTCGGAATATTGTTCTGCTACAGGGTTTCCCAAAGAGGCATTTCACGGACAAGGACCTGGGCTGTACACTGGGCGCTTTAGGACTGAGCCCGAATGCCACTCTGTGTGTGCAGGATGAGCAGCAGAGGGCTACACTGCAGCCAAACCTGCCACCAGGTTCCTACACACTGACAGCAGCCAGTGTTCCCAATGCAGGAATCCCAGCATCCAATCACAGTGTGCAGACTGCCCCGACTCTGCCAGAGAGCCAGCAGCATGGCCTGTCGAGGACAGCTGCCCTGCATTCCTGGGGCCGGGGAGAAGCCTTGGGGGGCGCAACAACACAGGACACCCCTGGGCTGGAGAACCCAGAGCCCACTCCAGGACTGGAGCAGCGGCTCGACCTCCGGAACACCGGGATAACAGCACCAGCGGAGTGTCCATCAAGACCAGCACATTTCTGGGGTAAGGGGCTCTGGGATTCCATGATGGCTTTTATACATGATCTGTTTCAGGGAAGAGAGTCAGTGCCCTGCCCTCAGCAATCAATAAATTGTCAGCAAATTCTGCACAGAACATTATTAAAGCCAAGGAGCCCAGGGACAAATTATCAGCATCAAACACAACTCTATTTACAGAGGAAATTACCCAGAACAGGGACAGCACAGGGTTAGGTACAGAGGACATCATCCTCTACACTATCCCCATCAAACACTCCCAGGACAGGGACAGCACAGGGTTAGGTACAGAGGAAATCATCCTCTACACTATCCCCATCAAACACTCCCAGGACAGGGACAGCACGGGGTTAGGTACAGAGGACATCTCCCTCTACACTGTCCACCCCCACCCCAGGACAGGGACAGCATGGGGTTAGATACAGAGTAAAGCTCCCTCTACACTATCCCCATCAAACACTCCCAGGACAGGGACAGCATGGGGTTAGATACAGAGTAAAGCTTCCTCTACACTATCCCCATCAAACACTCCCAGGACAGGGACAGCATGGGGTTAGATACAGAGTAAAGCTTCCTCTACACTATCCCCATCAAACACTCCCAGGACAGGGACAGCACAGGGTTAGGTACAGAGGACATCATCCTCTACACTATCCCCATCAAACACTCCCAGGACAGGGACAGCACGGGGTTAGGTACAGAGGACATCATCCTCTACACTATCCCAATCAAACACTCCCAGGACAGGGACAGCACAGGGTTAGATACAGAGGACATCATCCTCTACACTGTCCCCATCAAACACCCCCAGGACAGGGACAGCACGGGGTTAGGTACAGAGGACATCATCCTCTACACTATCCCCATCAAACACTCCCAGGACAGGGACAGCATGGGGTTAGATACAGAGTAAAGCTCCCTCTACACTATCCCCATCAAACACCCCCAGGACAGGGACAGCACGGGGTTTGATTGAGAGTAAGAGTCCACCTACACTTTAAACTGAAAGTGAAGCTCCATCTGCACTGGCAGCATCAAACACTCCAAGGACAGGTAAAGAATGGGCCTACAGAGTAAAGCTCCTTTTATTGTTTTGAACTGTTAGTCAAGCTGCGTCTACACTGTCCCCGCAGTTCAGGAAGATGATTCTGAAGGGATTTGATTCCAAAGTGCATTACAGTCCATTCCGTGTTGTCATTCTGTGACGCGCTGGGCTCCGTGCCCTGATCCGTGTTTGTTTCTGTACAGGTCGGGGATGGAAGCTGGCTGCAGGTGACCAGAGAGAATTCCTGAATATCGATGATGGAAAGGCTGATCAGAATGTCGGACAAGTGGACAATGTCATCTCCGAGGATCAGCTCGTTCCTCCTGGTCAGTCAACCAGCTTTACGTGGGACATTAATGACTCAGGGCTTCCAGTTAGCTGAGCAGATTTGCAGAGTGGACAAGTAGGAGACAGAGACAATCGAATGAAATAATGTGTCAGCACCTTCTGATGGCAGACAGTCAGAAACATTGACCGTTACAGATCGAACTAAAGTGGGAGGGACAAGAACGTGGAATGTTTGATTCTGGGTTTCATACACACCAAATGTTAACTGTTGGGACGGGCTGACCTTTCCTGCACACCGTTCCTGAGTATGTGGTGGTGTAGCAATCCAGGGGCTCAGCCTAATGCTTGGTGGTTCTGCATTCTAGTCTCACTATGGCAACTGCTGGAGTTTGAATTTAATTAATAAATGTGGAATATAAAGCTCAGGTGATCGTTGTAAAACCCCAGCTGATGTATTCATGTTCTTTAGGGAAGGGGATATCCCCATGAAAATGTTCAGCACAAATAAAGGCCCTTCGGTCTATCTGAATAGACTAGCCCTCCTTTCTAGTCCCACTTGCCAGCTGCACTCAATAGACTGTAGCCTAGCGCTTCAGGGGCAGACCCAGGTTTCCTTTTAATGGGTTGAGGGTTTCTGCCAATGATTTGGTCTAGCAGTCCACTCCAAATGCTAGTAAGGCCCATATCCTGTGAAAGGGCAATAGAAGGTGGCCTGAGGAGGCAGTGGTAAGCCTTCAGTCAAGGGGGTTGATGCAGCAATGGGTTTTGCTCGGTCATTCGAGGGGGCTTTTCATAGTCAGCCAGGTCAGTGTGAGCCTACTGTCAGCTACAGAGTCAGCAAGTTCCTTCCCTAAAAGCCTATTAGTGAATTAGATTTGTGTTACAGTCAGACAGCTTCATTACTACTGTTCCTGATCCTAGTGTTTTAATTACCAGGTTTATTTTTAATTGAATTAAGAATCTCAAATTGTACACAGTGGAATTTAAGCTCTCATGGTCTGGATTGCCAATCCAGAGAGTTACCCAGTACACACCGCCACACCCCAGAGAAATGAAAGTAATAAAGAAGACACACCCATCTCTGGCCTCGTGCACATCTCCGATTTTAATCAGTCCACTGTTAGTAGCCATGCCCGGACCATAAACTCTGGAGTTCTTTCTCAAACCTCTCTGCTTCTCTCTCCCCATTTAGGATGTTCCTTGAAACCTCCCTGTTTGGCATCTGCCCGAATATCTCCTTGTGTGGAGAAAGTGAGGACTGCAGATGCTGGAGATCAGAGCTGAAAATGTGTTGCTGGAAAAGCGCAGCAGGTCGGGCAGCATCCAAGGAGCAGGATTCTTGAAGAAGGGCTTATGCCCGAAACGTCGATTCTCCTGCTCCTTAGATGCTGTCTGATCTGCTGCGCTTTTCCAGCAGCTCCTTGTGTGGCTCAGGGTTGCGTTTTGCTTTGTAATATTCCTGTAAAGAACTGCAGGATGTTTTGTTACATTAAAGCTTATCACTATAAGCTGTGGACGTGATGCTAAGTTTGAAGTGGCAGCAGAGAGACGACATCCATTGGTTATAATATTCCAAAATTCCCTGATGCAGGAAGCTTTCAGTGGATTTGAAAAACATAAATGAAAAGACTAAGAACTTACTGAAGAAAGGAGGGAGGCAGGAAACGACAGACCAGTTAACTTCCTGTTATCATTGTCAAGATGGTTTTATGAAGGATAAATCGTTTTTGACTAATTAGCTACATTTCTTTGAAAATTTGGGCAGCAATTTATCATGGTCATTCCACCTAATGTGGAAATCTTTGGACTGTGGGAGGAAACCGGAGCACCCGGAGGAAACCCACGCAGATGCAGGGAGAATGTGTAAACACCACACAGACAGTCGCCCGAGGTGGGAATTGAACCAGGGTCCCTGGTGCTGTGAGGTGCACAGAATGTTGGTCAGTAAGAGGGTGAAAGGAAACTGAGGTTTGATGGGAGTAATCAGATTATCCAGGATGTTATTGAATAATGGCGTATGTTCAAGTAGGTTCAGATCCTGGATCCTGGTGGGTTGAGACCCTGGGATCCTGGTAAGGACCCAGTTTGAGGAGACAATGAGAGAGAGAGGTGGATCTCAGTTTAACCTGCATCATGCTTTTCTTGTAATGTGACATTCTCATGGTCTCCAGTGTGCCTGTGATTGGTTTAGAAAATGGAGTCAAGAGTTTGTCAAAGTCAGATCAAATGAGACCAGAACCAAAATTTTCTTTAATCTTGTTCCTAGCCTTTGACCCAGAAGTCATCTTTCGCCAAAATGGAGACCGAATTCGCAGTGGATTTCAACCTCGATACCAGTGGCCCAATCAGGGCAATCGTCTCAGGTGGGTGCAAGGGAAAATCAGGGCTTTCCCTTTAGTCAACTTACGCTGTATTTAGACAGTCCCAATAATGATGCAAAAACATCCCAAGATGCTTCAGGGCAGACCCCCTTAAACACAATCTGACATCACGCAGGGCAAAGTGATTTGGAGAAGAGACTCTGCACCAGATCATCACCATTGCCTAAAGGGGACAGGGTAGAGGGAGCTTTACTCTGTATCTAACCCCGTACTGTCCCTATCCTGGAGTGTTTGATGGGGACAGTATTGAGGGAGCTTTACTCTGTATCTAACCCCGTGCTGTCCCAGAGTGTTTGATGGGGACAGGGTAGGGGGAGCTTTACTCTGTATCTAACCTCGTGCTGTCCCTATCCTGGAGTGTTTGATGGGGACAGGGTAGGGGGAGCTTTACTCTGTATCTAACCTCGTGCTGTCCCAGAGTGTTTGATGGGGACAGGGTAGAGGGAGCTTTACTCTATATCTAACCCCGTGCTGTCCCAGAGTGTTTGATGGGGACAGGGTAGAGGGAGCTTTACTCTGGATTTAACTAGTGCCGTACTTGTTCTGGGAGAGTTTGACTGGAACAGGGAGAGGGCGTTCAGTCTGGATTTAACGCCATGCTGTTCCTGTCCTGGGAGTGTTTGATGGAATATTGAAGCCTGAAATTAAAAGTGTTACATTTCCTTGTGTAAATTTCCCATGTAGATAAGTGAGAAATGAGCTTTATCAGTGGCCTTTCGTGGGAATGAAAGACTCAGGATGTAGGTTTGCTCGCTGAGCTGGAAGGTTCATTTTCAGACGTTTTGTCACCATACTAGGTAACATCATCAGTGAGCCTCCGG